>NC_074675.1:44834538-44984824 GCF_029448725.1 Salvelinus fontinalis
TGTCTGGTTGACAGTCCAGAATCATGTCCATTCACTCTGCAAACAAAATTAATGGGTGCTAGCAATTGCAATGCTTGTGAGCCAACTGGACAGTACAAAGATGCATCACTGTACTCTACTTCCATCCATTTATAATTGACCCAGACGGGTGTAGTGAAACATTCACCACAATCTACATAGTGGAATGTGACATTAAGCCGTCGGACTATGTGTGTTTCCTACAGGGGCTGGCGTCTTCTTCCTATCATCCATGGAGGGTGAGCAGATCAGCTTTCTGTTCGACTGCATCGTCAGAGGCATCTCCCCCAGCAGAGGCCCTTTTGGACTTCGGCCAGTCCTGCCAGGTCAGTACCAAAGGTGTTTACTGATGCGTAGGTATGAAGGTTGTCACGGCTAAATATACGGCTTGCCTAAACAAGCACAGACCGATCAGGGTGGCGTACAGAACATATTTCAGCTCGGGTTATTTTGATCAAATTTCTGGGCAATTTAAATGGGGATGGATGAAATGTATCCATTGGGGTCTTTCTGAGATAAGGTATATAGAGGTAGAGTATCCATTGCCTTTTCGCCTTCTGAGTTGGCAAACACTTAAATTGAACACTTACCGTCTTAATCAAAACAAGTGTTCTTCGAGACATACTTCGAGTGGGATTTATCCTCTCTATAAAAGAGGTCCACCCCATGTGCTTTCTGGAATGTAGCCACTTGCAGAGCATGTTACATTGCATGGATTCCATGCAATGTACTCTGATCCAACAGAATGATGACTGACAGCTGTATTATACATAATTGGATTAGCTGGGTACAGACTGTAATATTAGTGAATATAATAAGATAACCACTGAACTAACTGTACCATAAGCAGCATATACAACGGGGCCACCTTATACATATGTAATAGGATAACCACTGTACTAACTGTAACTATAGCAACAAATTAAATCCAGTCACCTCTGAATGCTCTGTCGCATCGTGAGAGAGGTACGGTAGAGGTTAGGGTGTGCGCTGCAGCTGTGGCAAATTCTCCAGTGTTAAATCAACACTGAGAGTGTTACATTTAACACTGGTCCAGTGTCTATAAGGATCCACAATCTTCAGTGTTAAATTAACACACTGCTTAGTGTAAAGCCTTATTTGCATATTTCCCAGAGTGTCTTGCCTTTCAAGTAAATAGTAGAGTTACCACCCATGACTGTTATTGTTAGTGACAGATACTGTACACGGTTGCTGTATTCATCCATTTTCAGTCCTGTGGCCTTCACCAAGTGAAATCCTAAACAAATATGTTATCATTCAAATTAAATTATTTAACCCAATACAGCACGTGTTTAGTTTCAACCTAATACAGTGGCCTGAAACTCATGGTTTACAGGCCACATCAGGCCTGCAAGTCACATTATGCTGGCTTGCAAAGTGATGTGTAATTTTTGTTGGAATACAGCCAGAGTGGGGATATCCAACGTTTGGAATTTTTATTCACCCGCAACCTACATTCGGAATGATTTCCGGGTTGGGAAGACTAAGATATTAGACTACCTAAAACATCTTAACTGGAACAATCATTTCATTAACAGGTGCAATAAGTCCAAGTAACAGATTGGATTAGTTTAGAATAATTTATGTTATTTATATTTGACTAGCATAAAATGTATTTAATCAATCAATATACATACAAAACATAGACACTGAAAGAAACATAATGGGAAATATGTTAATGAGGGGAGTGGTTTTGGTTTAACACTGGTTATTAACACCAACACTGAAGTTATTTTACACCAATGAGTGCTAATTTAACACTCACAGAGTTAATTAAACAGCTGAATTAACACTAGAAATGTTAGACTGAAAATCAACACTAGGTAACACTGGTCAATTTGCCGTGTGGGTATTCCTGGGTTCACACATCCCCCTCGCCCAATCAGGCATTGAACTAATTTTCTATTATTGTAGTGCGTAGTAGAATAAATACAGGAGACGATGTCAGAGGGAAAGCGGGGGGGGGGTCAAAGTCACAGTTCACACAAACAGAGCGCACCAAACCCTTCTAATCACTCTGAGCATGTGTGTAACCTCATCCCCATGATTCCAGTGTCCCCTGTACCCCCCCACCATCACACACTCGGTGCCTCTCTCTCACACACACACTCTGTGTACATACACTCTGTTCCTCTCTCTCTTTCTCTCTCATTGCCGTCCTCCATCTCGTGTTATTTTCTCCCTCTCTCCCCTTCAATCTGTTCCTTCCTCTGTCTTCCCCTCTTTCTTGAGTAATTATACTCTCTCTCCCCCTCTCTCTCTCTCTCTCTCAATCTGTGTGTCTAGTCTCCTTACTCTTCTGTAAACACCACTGTCCCTTCTCGTGCAAGGGAACACGGTTGTTAACAAGAAGCTGAAGCAGATGTCAGCTATTACAGTCCATTCATTAACAGCTAGATAACATATTGAAATTCTTGTGGTAGTCCTTTGCCATTTGTATGTCATTTTGCACTCTATTTGCACAACCAAAATGACAATGACCCTTGCACTCTATTTGCACAACCAAAATGACAATGACCCTTGCACTCTATTTGCACAACCAAAATGACAATGACCCTTGCACTCTATTTGCACAACCAAAATGACAATGACCCTTGCACTCTATTTGCACAACCAAAATGACAATGACCCTTGCACTCTATTTGCACAACCAAAATGACAAATCAATGTAACTTAGCAATAACAGCTGATTTTAGGACTAAGGTAATTTATATAAGATCCTGGCGGCGGTATTAACAATCCGTCGCGTGTACCACAGATGCCACGTGGCAAGCAGTGCTATTAATAAACACATGTAGTGTTGCATAAACAGCAAGGTGTTCCCATGTGACTCTGTTCTCTATTAGCCCTCTAAAGGCCTAGCGTTCTCACCCTCACAGATAGAGGGCACACCGTAGCAAAATGTTTTGCAACCGAAAACAGAAATTAGTGTTCTTATAGAGAACGTTCAGGTAATACCTTTCTGTTTTATCCAGCCCGGTCCAAGCTCTTCTCTGTTCTGGCAGCCCAATGTTGGAACCAGCTTTCCCCTGAAGCTAGGACAGCAGAGACCCTGCCTATCTTCGGAAAACAACTGAAATCCTACCTCTTCAAAGAGTATCTTAAATAATCCCACAGCACCCAGCCTCGCATCTCCTTCTCACTCCGATCCCCCCCATCTTTCGTGAACTAATACTCACACTTGACTTTTTTGACCCCCTTACTAGCTCTGACAGCTACTTTATTGAGGAATAATTTACTTACTATGACTGTGATATGTGGTTGTCCCACCTAGCTACCTTAAGATGAATGCACTAACCTTAAGTTGCTCTAGATAAGAGTGTCTGCTAAATGAATAAAATGTTAATGTAAATGTAGCCCAGAGAAGCTAGCTAGCTAGGCAAATTGAGGTCACATGTTGTTCTTTCTCATCAACCCCAGTCAGATAAAACAACAGCCTACCTGTTGGTTACTCGTTGTAGCCTACTCCTTCTCATTTCGCTAACTTTTAAATCCGTAATTTTATTCCATCTTGCATTGCATTAGTGAACTCTCACTCCACTTGCTACATGTTGAGCCTCTGCCACTTTGATTGGCCAGCATAAACAACAAGCTACACATGTGACGGCTACCAGTCTTTTTATGGGGTGCACCATCACGCCATAAAAACTACATAGAAAAGTTTGTTGTTTTATTAAATTAATAACTCGAAATCTCATGGTATATGTAACAATGTCACATGGATATTTTAATTTAATTTAGAAAAAGCCTTTTCAGTGTTACAATCAGGTTAACGTAGGCCTAAAGTGCATATATAAAGACTACACCCGCTTGGATTTCTTCACATTTTATTGTGTTACAAAGTGGGATAAAAATGTATTTAATTATACTTTTTATCAACTGTTTACACTAAATACTCTAATATCAAATTGCAAGAAAAAGTAATACAAAAAAGATGAATGAAAAATAAAACACTAATATACCTTGATTAGATAAGAGTCAATAGAAGTTAGAAACCCCTTTAGCTGTGATTACAGCTGTGAGTCTTTTTGGGTAAGTCTCGTAAGAGCTTTGCACACTTGGACTGTTCCATATTTGCTCATTATTCTTTTCAAAATTCTTCAAGCTCTGTAAAAGTGTTGGGGATCATGGATAGACAGCAATCTTCAAGTCTTGCCATATATTTGCAAGCATATTTAAGTCAAAACTGTCCACTCAGGAACGTTCACTGTCTTCTTGGTAAGCAACTCCAGTGTAGATTTGGCTTTGTGTTGTAGGTTATTGTCCTGCTGAAAGGTGAATTCCTCTCCCAGTGTCTGGTGTAAAGCAGTGTTCTTTTGCAGTATTACTTTAGTGCCTTGTTGACTGAGAACACATTCTCATTTGCAGCAACAACTGGGGGAGAGGATGGGGGATGAATGAGCCAATTGGAAGCTGGGGATGATACGTTTTGCATATTTTTATTCTGTATACTTTTATTCTACTTTTCTTTCTGTCTTTTAGGTCATTATTGTGGAGTCACTACAATGTTGTTGATCCATCCTCACTTTTCTCTCATCAAAGCCATTGAACTCTGTTGTTGTAAAATCACCAACGGCCTCATGGTGACTTCCCTAAGCAGTTTCTTTCCTACCCTGCAGCTCAGTTCATCATTGTATTAGTGTGTTATTGATACTACGTATTTTTGTTGACTGTTGACTCCTGGTAAAATACAGGTAAAATCAAATGAACACTGTTGTGTGTTTCACTCTGACAGACACCAACGCTGTCGCTAGCCAGGCCTACTCTGAGAAGAGGGTGAACCATGAGGCCCAGGAGTTGGAGAAACGACTCACCATGCTGTCTCACCAGAGCAGCACAGGTGCTGTATCTCTTCGTTTATTCTATTCCAGCCATTACAATGAGCCTGTCCTCCAATTTAATATCTCCACCAGCCTCCACTGCCACTCCACCATTTATCTTCCCTCGACAACACTAGGAAAACACCAACCTTTAGTTTCATAAACAGACCTCACTTCCTTTCACTTTAAACAAACTTCAGGAACTACCACCCCTCTAACATATGTAACGTGTACTAGTGTTAGTGTTATTATTCTCCATGACTAATCCATGGAAAATGATGCATTCCCAGTAATGGTGCTTGTTGCTTTAAAGTAGCCTTCTAAATAAACCTTCTAAATAAAACATTTTTTAAAGTACGTTTCTATAGCATCATATTTATTATGTTGTTGATTAATTGTGAGTATTATGGCTGTGAATACCAGTCAAACAATTGACTGAGGAAACTTATTTTGGATAATCTGATATGTTTTTTTGATGTAGTGCCTCAATGTGTTGTGTAGATACGGTATATAAGTAATAATTTTGTTTTTAAAGAATAAATAATGCGTTTTCGTATGTTGTTTTGGCAGGTTCCTCCACATATGGTCTGTCTGTGGCGGGAGATGACTGCAGCATATCAGGCTCCTCTCACACCTCCGACACCAGCCAATCAGACTCCATCATCGGCAACCGGCTGGCCATTTGGACTGAGCCTGTCACAACAAGCTCTGCCCGCACAGAGACCATCATTGGCCAGTTACAAGCCAAGGAGAAACCGTCCGCCAGCCAGGTGGGTGGAGCCCGTGTAGTAGCCAAGATCCCTCGGTCCCGGCAGCTGCAGGAGATTGGTCGCCAGAGCTCGTCCGACAGCGGCATCGCCACAGGAAGCCACTCCTCCTACTCTGGGAGTTTCTCCTCCTACGTGGGTAGCCTGGACATTGGCCCTGGGGGGGACGACTTTGGCTCCCTGCTCAGCCTGCCCCCTCACCTGTCTCTAGACCTGGCCCCCTGTACCTGTCCCCATGCGCCAGGACATGAGTACCAGGTACCCACCTCACTGAGGTACATCTATGACAGCCCCCGAACTCTACTGCAGTGGGGAACAGGAGGGGCCAGGGGGCAGGATACCTCCACAACACCTATAGACCAGGTGACCAGTTCACCCCCATTATGTGAGTCATCACAGGGGGGGAAAGATGCTCCTCTCAGGGGTCTCTCGGACAATGTTGCCAGGCGGTCCACCACAGAGCTCCTGCAGAGCCAGTCTGAGGAGAGTAAAAGAAGGGTGGCGCCCCCTAGTGACAGTCAACACCCAGAGTCCTGTCAGGTCTGCAGTAGTTCCCAACCCACTGCCTCCAAAACCCTCCTCACTATCTGCCCCACCTGTGGAGGATTCAAGGTACAGAGAGCTGGGGTGAATCTTCTTTATTCCTTGTGTCCTCTCTCCTCGCTTCCTTCTCAACTTATTGGAGAAACTTAGGATCCTCTACTCCAATGTGTTTTGAGAGGACACAAGGAATCAAGGAAATACAATTGAGATGCTCCCCTGGTCACTTTTATTAATCTATGGATGAAAAGTGTTAAAAAAGAAAAACATGTTTATCTTAATACTATTGACTGTATTCCACTGGTTCGTCTCACTGTTATTATCATCAAATTGACACAGTTTGTGCCAAAATGTTTAGTTTCTTCAGAGTTGCTTTGTTTTTCTCATGAGTACCAACTACCAAAGTACAAAAATACTGTCAGCTGCTTTTGATTAGACTTCACTTTATAACAGCTTCTTCGACTGTGAGTAAACCCTTGTCATCTTGGTATCATCTGTTGCCGGCTATAGTTGTCAATGCATCCCTTTGTGTGAAATCTATCTCACAGCAATTGGTGTTGGAACATTAATAATCTTGCTGCCTGTCTGTCTGCCTGTCTGTCTGCGCTCTACTCAGTGTTGGGGAGTAGTAAACTACATGTAGTTCAATTAGTAATTGAACTACAATTTCCAGTAGCTTGGTGGTAGTTGAACTAAATTCCAATCTTGGTAGTGTTTTCAGTAGTTAACAACTTTCTAGCCATGTAGCGGTTTAACTAACTACTGAACTAAACACTACCAAGAAAATAATACATAGGTGAAATAGGCAATAATTTCCTTTCTTTTTCAACAACCTGTCACTTGAAACGCTTTTTGTGTGCCTAATTCTCACTTTCTGTGTTTAACAGGCAAAGTCACACATTCTGTTAACATCTGACTCCAGAGCAAACTGTTCCTGCAATTTGTAGTCTATGACATTTCAGATTTAGATGTGATATTTTTTCACAAAGTAGTTTGTTTCAAAGTAACTTTAGTAAACTATATTTTTCTTGAGTGTAATTTAGTATAGCGTAACTTCTTCCAGTGTGAAGGAGTAGGTAGCTTGGTAAACTATATATTCAGAGTAGCTTCCCCAACACTGACTCTACTAGGCATTTGAGATATCAGCTGTCCTCTCACTCAATAAGGTCAGGAAATGCTCTTCTGTGTGTAGATGTTGTTCATGGTCGATTAAACACCCCCATCTCTGTAGAAAGTGTGTTTATAAGAGCATCTGTGTCACAATAGTTACTGCTCTTCTAAATGGGCCTCCATCTTGAGTTTGTACTACCATTCTAGGTTGTCTTGGGCTTTTTAAAGGCCAAGTGTTGTCAAAAACGTTATTATCCTGTGTTTTATATATATTTCCACACTATGAGCCTGGATGATAATACCGTTTTAGTGTAAGAGCTGTTTGAAGACCTGAAATGTCAGCTTATTTTTGGTTGGGATGGCGTTTTAGCCTGCCTGGTGACGTCACCAGACGGTAAATTAGTTAATAGACCAATAAGAAAGAGGGTTCCAAACCGTTCTGCCAATAACAGCTATTTTTCAGTTTTCCCCTACCCATTTAGACAACTCCCAGACACAATCGGAGCAAAATTCTTGCTTGAGAAATTGCTCTTTGCTAAGAAGCTATTTTTGTTTATTTTTGACAGTTTTAATTGAAAACAATCACAGTAAGGTACTTGATTGTTACCCAGAAATGATTTCATATTGAGATAAAAACGGCTGTATTGACCATCTTCTCTCTCTTTGAGGTCATCCAAGTGCAGGGAATTGATTTTTACTTATTTTCTTTTTACAAACTTTTTTTCCTTACGCTTTCTTGGCTTGTTATGGAACCACAAGAAATGATAACCCTTCAGTTTGATCTTTAAATAATCTCATTTACAAGTGATTTACAACGTAAAACCTCATGCTTATATGTTTTGAAAGAGGGATTATTCATACACAGAGCATGAGACTTTTGATTAGATCAAAATATTTTCAAAAAAATTGTCAGTCGAATAGAATAGCTGATTCTAGGCATTTTTTTGTTCATCAAAAATATACCTATTTTATTAAGCAGTGCTTTTGATTATATTAAATCAAATAAATGTTATTTGTCTCTTGCGCCGAATACAACAGCTGTAGACCTTACCGTGAAATGCTTACTTACAAGCCCATAACCAACAATGCAGTTCAAGAAATAGAGTTAAGAAAATATTTACTAAATAAACTAAAGTAAAACAATCAAACCAAATTAAAAAGTGACACAAGAAAATTACATAACAATAACGAGGCTATGTACAGGGGGTACCAGTACAGAGTCAGTGTGTGGGTGTACATGTTAGTCGAGGTAATTTGTAAAGTGATAATAAACAGCGAGTAGCAGCAGTGTCCAAACAAAGGGGGGGGGGGGGGGGGGTCAATGTATATAGTCCGGGTGGCTATTTGATTAATTGATCTGCATTCTTATGGCTTGGGGGTAGAAGCTGTTAAGGAGCCTTTTGGTCCTAGACTTGGTGCTCCGGGACCACTTGCTGTGAGGTAGCAGAGAGAACAGTCTATGACTTAGGTGACTGGAGTCTTTGACAATTATTTGGGGCTTCCTCTGTCTAGTATATAGGTCCTGGATGGCAGGAAGCTTGGCCCCAGTGATGTACTGGGCCGTACGCACTACCCTCTGTAGCGCCTTACGGTCAGATGCCGAGCAGTTGCCATACCAGGCAGTGATGCAACCGGTCAGGATGCTCTCAATGGTGCAGGTGTATAACTTTTTGAGGATTTGAGGACCCATGACAAATCTTTTCAGTCTCCTGATGGGAAAAAGGTGTTGTCGTGCCCTCTTCACAACTGTCTTGGTGTGTTTGGACCATGACAGTTCGTTGGTGATGTGGACACCAAGGAACTTGAAACTCTCGACCCGCTCCACTTCAGCCCCAACTCCTTTGTCTTCAGCCCCATGATGTTAATGGGGGCCTGTTCGGCCCTCCTTTGTCTTGCTCACATTGAGGGAGAGGTTGTTGTCCTGGCACCACACTGCCAGGTTGCTGACCTCCTCCCTATAGGCTGTCTCATCATTGTCGGTGATCAGGCCTACCACTGTTGTGTCTTAATGATGATTTTGGAGTTGTGCTTGGCCACGCAGTCGTGGGTGAACAGGGAGTACAGGAGGGGACTAAGCACGCACCCCTGAGGGGCCCCAGTGTTGAGGATCAGTGTGGCAGATGTGTTGTTGCCTACCCTTACCACCTGTGGGCGGCCCGTCAGGAAGTCCAGAATTCAGTTGCAGAGGGATTTGTTTAGTCCCAGGGTCCTTAGCTTAGGGATGAGCTTCGTGGGTACTTTGGTGTTGAATGCTGAGCTGTAGTCAATTTGCAGCATTCTCCCATAGCTTTTCCTTTTGTCCAGGTGGAAAAAGACAGTGTGGAGTGCGATTGAGATTGCGTCATCTGTGGATCTGTTGGGGTAGTACACAAATTGGGTGGGTCTAGGGCACATATGTCAGAGTCAAGGCCCGCGGGCCACATCCGGCCCGCGAGAAGGTTTTTTACGGCCCCTGGGATGATCTTGATTTATTATTAGAACCGGCCCGCAGACCGCAGCAAGCCGGCAGCCCGCAGATCTTTTACACGCACCAATACTACATTTCCCACAATGCAACGGTGACGCACCGAGCAGTAGGCTGCTTCATTTCAATATTTATTGGCACAGCAGTCGTCAGCATCACAGTAAAATTAACTTTCAGATACCCATCAAAAATGGCAAAACGGAAGGTGGACACTGAGAACCGGGGGTTTCAAACAAGGTGGGAGTCGGAGTATATGTTCACGGAGGTAGCTGGAAAACCTGTGTGTCTTCTGTGTGGAGAAAGTGTGGCGGTACTGAAAGAGTATAATCTGAGACGACATTATGAAACGAAACACGCGGACAAAAACAAGAATATGGACATGGAACAAAGGCTACAAAAGGCAGAGGAATTAAAACGAGGCCTCAAATCTCGACAGGCTCTGTTCAAAAAAGCCAAATCACAAGGCCAGGCTGCTGTCAAGGCCAGTTTTATTTTGGCAGAAGAGATCGCTAAATCAGCCCGGCCATTTACGGAGGGGGATTTCATCAAAAACTGCATGATTAAAGTTTGTGACGAAGTTTGCCCAGAAAAAAGGCAACTCTTTTTAAATGTGAGTCTGAGCAGAAACACCATTGCCGAGAGAGTAGACCAGTTGTCCATCAATCTAAAAGAGCAGCTTGTGAAAAAGGGAAAAGATTTCATTGCATATTCCTTGGCTGTGGATGAGAGCACCGACATTTCTGACATTGCCCAGTTGTCAATTTTCATCCGCGGAGTGGACTCCAGCCTAAGCGTGACAGAGGAGTTTTTGGCTTTACGTCCTATGCATGGCACAACTACGGGGCATGATTTGTATGAAGAGGTGTCAAGATGTGTAAATGAGATGGAGCTGCCTTGGGAAAAACTCGTGGGTTTGACAACCGACGGAGCACCTGCGATGTGTGGACACAGGAGCGGACTGGTGGCGAAGATACGGGAAAAGATGCAAGAGGAAAACGCGACAGGTGAGCTGACAGCTTATCATTGTATCATACACCAGGAAGCGTTGTGCGGTAAAGCCTTGAAAATGGAGCATGTAATGAGCATCATCACGCGCACAGTTAACTTTATCAGAGCCAAAGGTTTGAATCACCGCCAGTTCAAGGCATTTCTGACGGAGTTAGAAACGGAGCATGGTGATTTGCCTTATCACACAGAGGTGCGATGGCTAAGCCAGGGAAAGGTGCTTCAAAGATGTTTCGAGCTTCGTGAGGAGATTTGTCTGTTCTTGGACAGCAAAGGGAAAGACACAACACAACTCCGAGACGAAATGTTTCTGTGTGAAATGGCTTTTCTGTGTGACATTACGAGTCATCTGAATGCAATGAACTTGCAGCTGCAGGGTCGGGATCATGTCATCTCTGATATGTACAGTACAGTGAAGGCATTTAAAACCAAACTGACTCTGTGGGAGACGCAGATGCGGAAAGAAAATTTGAGCCACTTTCCCAGCTGCCAGACCATGAAAGAGAAGCTCTCTACCAGTGCGTTCCCGAGCGCACAGTTGGCTGATAAAATAGGTATGCTTGCCGCTGACTTTCGACGCCGATTTGCTGACTTTGAAGCACAAAAAAGCAGGTTGGAACTGCTCGGTAACCCATTTGCTGTTGACGTGGAAAGCTCACCACCAAACCTCCAAATGGAGTTGATTGACCTCCAATGCAATGATGCACTGAGGGCAAAATATGCGGCAGTGGGTGCTGCGGAGTTCGCCCGTTTCCTCCCCGACACAATGCCCCAGCTGCGCATCCAGGCTGCTCAAACGTTGTCTATGTTTGGCAGCACATACCTGTGTGAACAACTGTTTTCTTTGATGAACCTGAACAAAACATCACACAGAAGTCGACTTACTGCTGAACACCTCCACTCAATTCTGAGGATTTCCTCAGCTCAGAGCCTTACCCCGAACATTGATGAACTTGTGGAAAAGATGGGACACCACCAAGTATCACCCTCAACCTCAAACAAGTGAACATTACTGTGCAATCACATATTTAGAGTTTTTACTCAGTTCAAGTTTAAAAGTTAAAGTTTAATATTTGTTTTCACTGCATGTTACTTCTCCTTAAACAAAGTGTTGTTTTTGATTAATAGATTTTTGCACTTTATTTTATTGTATTTCAATCCAATTATATTTTAAAAATATTTCAGTTGAGTGGATGATAGAAAATTGCTATTATTGTTTTTTTCTTTGAAGTAAATTTAGCCCACTTTTGCTAAAATAGAAAATATAGGCTACTGATGGTGCCTTGAATACCGGTTTCTTTCATTTAATGTTCATGTTATGGGGATTTTTATATAAAGGAAATTTGTCTTTTGTGTCTGTTGAAAATTAAAGATTACTGACAGAGCCATAAGAAAATATTGCTTTATTTATCTGATCATATTGGAATATATTTGTTAGGTTTTCAGTAGGTTCAATTAGGTTCACTAGACTATATGCGTCATTTAAAATTTTTTCAATGAACATTCGAACAGTCCGGCCCTCGGCTTGTAGCTAAATTTTTTATTTGGCCCTCCGTCCATTTGACTTTGACACCCCTGGTCTAGGGTTTCCAGGATAATGGTGTTGATGTGAGCCATGTCCAGCCTTTCAAAGCACTTAATGTCTTCCGACGTGAGTGCTAAGGGATGGTAATCAGTTAGGCAGGTTACCTTCACTTTCTTGGGCACAGGGACTTTGATGGACTGTTTGAAACATGTAGGTATTACAGACTCGGTCAGGGAGAGGTTGAAAATGTCAGTGAAGACACTTGCCAGTTGATCCGCGCATGCTTTGAGTACACGTCCTGGTAATCTGTCTGGCCCCGCGGCTTTGTGAATGTTGACCTGTTTAAAGGTCTTGCTCACATCGGCTACGGAGAGCATGATTACACAGTCGTCTGGAACAGCTGGTGCTCTCATGCATGCTTCAGTGTTGCTTGCCTCGACGCGAGCATAAAAGGCATTTAGCTCATAAAAGGCATTTAGCTCATTTAGCGAATCACTGCTACTTCCTGCTTTCGTTTTTGCTTGTAAGCAGGAATCAGGAGGATAGAATTATGGTCAGATTTGCCAAATGGAGAGTGAGTGAGAGCTTTGTATGAGTCTCTGTGTGTGGAGTAAAGCTGGTCTATAGTTTTCCCTCTGGTTGCACATGCTGGTAGAAATGAGGTAAAACGGATTTAAGTTTGCCTGCATTAAAGTACCCGACCACTAGGAGCGCTGCTGGATGAGCATTTTCTTGTTTGCTTTTGGCCTTATACAGCTCGTTGAGTGCGGTTAAAAAGAAAATTAATGAAGAAAAATTCTGACCATAAGAATTTCAAACATCTTAAACCAAATTGCTCTTCTTTCTTCGAAGGGAGTCTGTTTCACTCTCTGATGAAACAACTTCAAATGATGTTCATGTTTTTTTCTGCCCCGTATACAGTATGTGACTTTATTGATCTTTTAAATCTAGAGCTCCCTCTGCTGGTGGTGCATTTAGATATTAATAATCCCATATTGCTTTATCAAGGTTAATTTCTGATGACCTTTGTAGAAAACAAAAAAGGCATTGTTCTGTTGATTCCTCTGACTTGTCTTTAGTGTAGTCTTCGGTCACTTTGAAAGATATTCCCTATGAGTGCCGTAAAGGTCCAGCCTTACATTACAATAATTCCTCTGTTAGCTGCCCAGCACCGGTCCTATTGGATAAAGCATTGTGTGAGTGCACATCTATCAACATCGTTGTGATACTCAACCTCAGCTAGGAAAACAAAGACCATTAAGCGCCCTTAGGTTCCAATAAGTCATTGTAACTCTATGTGAGCAAGCCATAGTGGCTCTCATGTTTTTACATAAAGACAATGTCCTAGTTATATTAGTTGAAAGACTGGCACAAAAGAGAAAATATTGTGTGAAAGGAACTTTTTCATCTAGTCTGAATTATTGAAGATATTCTCTTTCCTTATTTTCTCACAGGGGAACCCGCTCTCCTACACAGCGGGCTCAGCAATGCCAGCCATAACAGGTAAGTCTGTTCCACTGGCTGTGTGCGTGTGTATGCACACCGATGCTATTATATGCCTTTAATATCTCTCTCCAAGCATGAATTTATTTTCAGACTTGTTTATTTTGCAGCATGTTTAGATAAGTAGTTTGTTCTTATTAATGAATCCCATGAATTATTAAACCGATGTACAGAACCTGTATAACTAGATATGCGTTGAGCTGCAAGCACAGAACCTATGGACTGAGGTTATCGAGAGCATGCCCTCACCTGCCTCAGTGATCAATCACAGCTCTGAGAAGCTGAAGAGGCTGAAAGAGGAACCAGCAGCTCTCAGCTGAGCTATTAGGCACCCGCAGCACAACCGGAGAGCCATGTAAAAAGACAAACACACTGAATCTGTATGAGTCAACGGCCTCTGCTGAGCTTACGTCCCAAGAACTTGTTACCACCTGCAGACCTTTGCGTGATCTGAACTCGACATGACAAGGGGACTATCATTTTACGAAAACTGCTTCAAGTGCAAGAACGGGGAGGAGTGCTATTCGCCCACTAGGGTGACACCAGCATTGCCTGGGAACAGCGTTGTCCTATAGGTTGGTCAGATTCACCACAGTGGTGTATGTTTTGGACAGCCACTACCCTCTGGGCCTTGCTTGGAGAATGGTGTGGACTGTGAAGGGACACCTAAAGAAGAGAAGCCCATTGAAGTGCAACTGCTGGACCCTAAATTACAAGATGGAGGCCTTCCATCTGTGGAGGTGAAAGGTCATTCAGTTCCGTTGAAGGTAAGAGAGTGCTCCCCTTCCGATTTCCTCCACTCTTTATTGACTGAACTCCATGCTAACAGACAAAGCCTGCCTCTTCCTTCATGCATTCCTCCCTCCGTTTATTCACTTCTTTCCCTGTTCTCCTTGACTAAGATCTTTTATTTTCTGTATTTCCTGGACTATTTCTCCTCCCCTTGTTAAGGTGTCGATGCCTCTCCATGTTTCTACATGCTGCATTGATTTTGCGATTGAGCTGCTTAGACAGTTGGGAGAGATGCAGAGAATCTCAACCAGTTGCTGCAGGAAGAAACAGAATGTTATAAGAAGCAATATAATTTTACATTACTGTGATGGTAAACAAGAAAATTACTAACTAAATAGACCATTGTCATATTTGTCCAGCATGACCCCAGATTGTATAGCATTACGCTGACCGTTATTTAGACAATGTGGTTTTGTGGAGGTTTCCATTTGTACTGGAAATGACATCTGGGCCACTGTGTTGGCTGCTGTGCTCGTAACAGAGCCATCCCCATGAGTAATACAGCACTTATCCCAACCACACTAGGGAGCTCCAGACAATGTAATGCTAAAGTATATCCTGTCCTCTGACATGTTGCGGTCTTGTAAGACGTTGATTAATCAATCCCCTGCAATCATCGTCCCCAATCGTTTCCTATCCTAGATCAGACAGGTTACATGTTTGGGCACCAAGAGACACCGCTTCTTTGACTGCATTAGTTCACAGCATGTACAGATGTAGGATCTTAATTTGGAAATGTAAAAAGTGTAGTGTAAAAGTTGTGCATTTGAGGTTTAAAAAGGCTCCTGAAGTTTGTATTTTCCACTTTGAATTTTAAGACTTGATTTTCCCTTACGAAAAATGTATCAACCCCTACAAAAAGGTCCATTAATTATAATGCATGTAATAATTCACATTTCCTGTTGCTGAAGGATTATTTTCCAGCTGTAGCAAACTGGCTCAAATTAAGATCCTACATCTATAGTAGACAAAAAGGAAAACCTGACATAGGGATATTTTTCTCACAGGCTTTACTGCAGTGTAATAGGAGTCTGATGTGTAGTTGCACATCTCAAACACACTTTATTTTCCTCTCGCCACCAGACAAGAAGCTGAAAAGTAAGGAGGAGAGGAGCAAAGTTGAATATGATACTATGGATAGCCGGGCGTTGGAGAAGAGTTCAGAGGTAGGAGGTTTATGAATGGGATTCCTCACTCCTCTTACGATCATCACACTCACATCCTTCAATTGTTTTTATTACTATGGTCCAAACTTAAAAGGAAACACCTGTGAGGCCAAATGTCTATGGAAAAAAAGGGAAATACTTTATTTTTTGAGACAGTAACAGCAAAGATTACAAGATATTGCATAGTTACTTAGAACACTTTGGGTTGTTTAGAGATTTTTCATAATTTATCCAGACATTTGCAGTCTGCCATTTCTTTGCGACCCTAGTATTTAACATGAGTGGAACAAACATTGATGAATGTCAACAATGTTTATGTGATGTGTCAGTACTGCTCTTATACACAATGGTGGTCTTAAGTGACAGTCCTTCTCATCTTAACGATGCACTCTGGGATCTTAAGCACAAGAGATGTGTAGCATATCGCACAAATTGCAAAATGCGTATGATATACGAATTGCTACATTTGTAACATATCACACAAAATGGATTATGTAGTACACCGTTGTATTATGTAGTACACAGTTGGATGATGTAGTACACAAAAAAAACAGTGACCCATTTTGGCTCGTGAGAGCCACTTTCAAATTTACTGGCTGAAATGATACAAAAGTTTGAGAGTGCATCTTTAAGAACAGTTCATTAAAATAAAGTGAGAGTTATTTTGGGGAGGATTATGTGGGTGTGCCAAGCAAGTCGGTGTAACACACTGTTTGGCAGCTATGGAGCAGAACAGACAGAACACAGTGTCACGTTCCTGACCTGTTTTCCTTTGTTATGTATTTGTTTTAGTTGGTCAGGGCGTGAGTTGGGTGGGCTAGTCTATGTTTTCTATTTCTATGTGGGGTTTTGTGTTCGGCCTGGTATGATTCTCAATTAGAGACAGGTGTGTATCGTTTGTCTCTGATTGAGAGTCATACTAAGGCAGCCAGGGTTTCACTGGTGTTTTGTGGGTGTTTGTTCTTGTGTCAGCGTTTGGGCCACACAGGACTGTTGCAGGTTAGTCACGTTTGTTGTTTTGTTAATTTGTAGTGTTTTGTTGGTTTGCCATTAAATCATGAATACCTCCTACTCCGCATCTTGGTCCGATCCATGCTCCTCCTCGTCTGAGGAGGAGAACTACATTGACAACCTTTACACACAGTGTGTAAGAGCTTTACTACCTAAGTCAGGATCTCTTACGCTTCAGTCTGACAGGAAGCATTGAGCCTGCACTTTTCCATCATGTTTTCACACCAAAGACTGTAGCAAAACCCCCAGAACAATGGACTCAGAAGAAAAGGCATGAATAAGCCTCAATAAGAACAAGAGACACTTCAAGCTACATGCTCCTTTCAGCTTAAGTAGACAAGCCTGTAAGATTTCCGTAGACTCCAATTAGTCAATTGAACTGTTGAGTAGAGATCATCTTTAAGTCTGGGTTTTAGTCTGTTGTTGAAATATATATTTTTATTCAAGTTGGACTGAATTTTTTGTAATTAACTACAGCCTCAGGCTTGACTTAGTTTGATGTAAGCCACCCCTTCTAAACAAGCATGTTACTTATTGTGTACTGTGTCTTTCAGCCAGAGGAGAAAAGCAAGTATGAGCTGGTGGGCAGTTGTGGACAACAACGGTTCCTTCATGAGACTGAAGGTGAGTGCATTTAATATTCCAGTCTTCTGTCCCACAATAGCCGAAAATGAGCGTGGAGAGAGCAAGATAATGAGGTTTGTCATTTATGTTCGTTTTTTTTTGTCTGAATACTGAGCCAGTCAAAACATTGCACACACTGTATATAGATTTTTCTATTGTGTTATTGACTGTACTTTTGTTTTATCCCACGTGTAACTCTGTGTTGTTGTTTTTTGTCGTACTGCTTTGCTTTATCTTGGCCAGGTGTCACGTTCCTGACCTGTTTTCTCTTGTTTTGTATTTATTTAGTATGGTCAGGGCGTGATTTGGGTGGGTTGTCTATGTGTTGTTTTCTATGTTGGGGTTTTGTGCGTTCGGCCTGGTATGATTCTCAATCAGAGGCAGCTGTCAATCGTTGTCCCTGATTGAGAATCATACTTAGGCAGCCGGGGTTCACGTGTGTGTTTGTGGGTGTTTGTCTTTCGTGTCAGTATTCGTACCACACGGGACTGTTTTTCGGTTGTATTCTATTTGTTATTTTGTTTCATGTTAGTGTTCAGTTTATTTCTAATAAATTATGGACACTTTCCACTCTGCGTCTTGGTCCGATCCCTACACCTCCTCTTCAATCGAAGAGGAGGAAATCAGCCGTTACAGAAACACCCACCACCAAAGGACCAAGCGGAGTGGAAAAGGGCAGCAACAGCAGCAGCAGCAGCGGCTGGACTCCTGGACTTGGGAAGAGATCCTGGACGGCAAAGGACCCTGGGCTCAGCCAGGGGAATATCGTCGTCCCAAGGCAGAGTTGGAGGCAGCGAAGGCAGAGAGGCGCTGGTATGAGGAGGCAGCGCGGCGACGCGGTTGGGAGCCCGAGAGTCAGCCCCAAACATTTCTTTGGGGGGGGGGGCACACGCGGAGTGTGGCAAAGCCGGGTAGGAGACCTGAGCCAACTCCCCGTGCTTACCGTGGAGTGAGAGGGCGTCGTACTGGTCAGACACCGTGTTATGCGGTGGAGCGCACGGTGTCCCCAGTACGCGTGCTTAGCCCAGTGCAGGCTATTCCACCTCGCCGCACTGGTAGGGCTAGGTTGGGCATCGAGCGGGTGTCATGAAGCCGGGCTAACGCATCTGGTCTCCAGTGCGTCTCCTCGGGCCGGCGTACATGGCACCAGCCTTACAAATGGTGTCCCCGGTTCGCCAGCATAGCCCAGTGCGGGCTATTCCACCTCGCCGCAGTGGCAGGGCTACGGGGACCATTCAACCTGGTAAGGTTGGGCAGGCTCGGTGCTCAAGAGTGTGTGTTCTCCTTCACGGTCCGGTAATTCCGGTGCCACCTCCACGTACCAGTCCTCCAGTCTGCGTCTTGGTCCGATCCCTACACCTCCTCTTCAATCGAAGAGGAGGAAATCAGCCGTTACACCAGGTCGCAGTTGTAAATGAGAACTTGTTCTCAACTGGCCTACCTGGTTAAATAAAGGTGAAATTATTATTATTTTCTAATCTACAAAGGTTGCCCTTAATGTGCCTCTGACTGATGAGCAGTTTATTTTTGATTATCTTCCTCAACAGAAAATTTGGGGTTTCGCTTCTAGGCCATCAACTTCTCAGGTCAACTGAGGTAACTTCTTAATTCTCAGTTGTCAATCGGAGGCAAGTTCTTAGCTGAACTTCACCTTTCAATTTCTCGCCAAAGTTCCTGTGCTCTCTCTCCATTAAAGTGGATCATTTTGATGAGTTACTCCCTGCTGTTCAGAGTGTGTGGAATGACATATTGACCATCTGGATTGGCAAACAGACAGACAAACAGCATCCTGGTGTATTGAGACAAGCACCAGATGTAGGGGTCAGAGAGGGCAAAGAAGAGGTACAGACAGGTCTGTGACACCTGGAGTGCTCTGTGAGATTGAGCAAAGGTAATAGACTAGCGCCTGACAGGGAACACTTCATTTGACGAGGTGTACACTTTAGAACACCTAGCGTGCTTTAACCTGAGCAGTGTATTTAGAGAGTTGGGCTTATGCGGTTTCTGCATTATGATGCATTTACATCACATTTCAACATTCTATAGCAGCCATGTTTTCTCCCCATTAACATTACATAGGGAACAATGCTACATAAGTAAATGTCTCGAATTAGAACAGTATTCAAAACTCTAAACGTTGGCCTAATTCTCTAAATATATAGCTCTGGCCTTAACTAACGTCTGATAAATAGTATTACAGAACAGTAGTGCCTGTGTCAAACTAGCTTTTTGCGCCGCCAACTCAATTGAAGTTTTGTACAGTACAGTGAGTAAAAATGTGTTTTGTTCTGTTTTACATGCTGTACACTTCTCAGGCTTCTGTCTCTGCTTCCATGTCTATTGTCATCTCTGTGTGTTCGAAAATGTCTGAGCGCTTCATCCTGCCTTTATGTAACTCATGTTGCATAAGGAGCACACATTTTTGTTACAGCTGTGAGAAGAACACTCACTCTACTGTTGTACTGTCGGCATGCAGCGTTTCCGCAAAGGATGTCCAGGCAGTGAAGTGCACATGACAGAGTGTTGGCCATGATGTGAGGTGAAGGGACAGTCATCAGGGTCACTTAGGCCGCCCACTCCCACGTCCTCTCAGTCCTTTACACACCTGTTCTGGAACTCTCCTCACCGCTGTCACACAGTGGCACCACACCCATCACTCATTCCACCACCATTTTCCTCCCACACTTGGCTTCAGTTCCCATGTCACCTTGCCACCCTCCTCCTGTTGAAGCCATAACATTAGTTAGTAGTTAGTGCCCCTCAGGCTTGCTGGAACTCTCTAGGACCGGTCTTCGGTCATGAGTGCTGGGGACACTGTTTACCTTACAAAAGCATCAGCTCTCTAGCGACTGTACTTTTTTAAATGTCCAACAACCTGTGCCAAAAAAATCCCTGAACTTCTCAAAACTGGCTACCTTCAGCTCCTTATTAAAAATAACTTACTTCAAAAATTTCACAGAACTTCAGTGAAAAAATAACCTCTCACCTGGGCTTTATAAAACAAATTCCTACCCACCAGAGTACAACAAAAAGCTAGAGTAGCAGCATAGAGCCCCTGCTTAGACAATTGGCTCAGACCATTGGCACTCTGTTCTACAAGCCAAAGCAGCCGACCTTCCAAAGAGAATCCACAGAGCGGTGCTGCTCCACAGTGGAGCTGTCTGCCAAAATGGCTGCCCCCCTGCTGGGCTTACTCTGTGTGAACGGAGGCTAAAATATCCCGGCTTCTGAAGCTGTGTACATGCCCACTGTCGTAATGGGCTGCCATTACAGCCTGCTGTGATTGGAAGGGATGGTTAATGTCTGATCAATTAGGAATCAGTACTCTCAGACGATACCAAAGGAAAGACCCGCAGAGAGACTGCCAGTCTCGAATGGCTTCTCAATTACTTTGGAGAAATATTGCCCTGACACTGTTGGTGCTCAGCTGGTTAAGGTGCCAATGACGCCATTTTGAAGGATTGAAATGTAACGAAGGAATGGAATCACTGTAGAAGTAGGTAGCCTTTTCTGAGCCAGTGTAGCCCATAGGGCAGGAGCCTATCTCCTGCTTCTCTAGCGTGAGGCAGCTTGATGTACAGAACGCTAGTCCACTAACGTTGCGTTTTATGTACTGTGTCAGTATGTATGAGGGATCCTGTAGTTTGACTCTCTTGAGAGAAGCTAAATGAAACAGAGGCTTGTGTCAAACACGGTGTGTACTAATAGGGAGAACGTTTTATCCTATAGTTGTATTTGTGAAACATTTCTACAGTATCTGCTTTTAGATCCTAAATCAAGCTAGCTGATTTTACAGGAAAAAGTGACATAAATCCTCCCATGGTCTGTTTAGAACTATCTGTTTAAAGCGGTATCGATTTTGCTATCCCACTGTTTTCACAGTAAGACGACCACCATAACTGTTTTGTATAGAAAGGGCCTTTAATGCAGTGTTTGTTCTTCCAGATAATGGCCCCTGGCTATAGGGAGTAGATGCACTGACCTAGAAAGATGAATGGGATTTAACAATGTTTACTCAAGAACAGCTGCTTCCAGTGTTTTGCATCGTGCAGTTGGTGATAGCAGATACACAGGTTACAATAGCAGATGTAGTAACATCTTACTGCAGTTTAAGTATTTTACTGAAGCATTTAAAACATTACTTGAGCAGTAATGATTTACATCGCTATCTAAAAGGTTAACACCAAATTCTGTAATAGCCCTTGAATCAGATTCTTCACAAATCCCTATTTGTAGGTTGTAGTTGTATACGTTATTTCATTCAAGGCCGGGAACGCCGTAATGGATCAGGTTATGAAAAGCGATTGCACCTGCTGTAGCTGATAAAAAGCGACTACTCTGAAATGTACATATTTTAGCTATGGTCTATACCATTGTACGAATAAGACATTGAGGTCAATGGCAGTCAACCACCCAGTAATGTATTCCTCTCTATACCCTGAATGGCTTTCAGCTTTAAGACAGGCAAAGCTCTTTGGGGACTTCCTTCTCTTGTCTCTCTACACTATCTGAGAGCAGGTGCAAAGCATGTGGGTGGAACACATTGACTTGCTGTATTTGTCTAATTTCTGTGTTTGACAGGAAAGACTGTTAAAACTGATACAATACACACCTTTTGTATTTTTCCCACTATTTCAACCGTTCAGCAATAAATAATAACTTTAGTCCTGGGTATGTACAGATACCATATCTTAATTTGAGCCAGTTTGCTACAGCAGGAAAATAATCCTGAAGCAACAGTACATGTGAATTGTAATGTGGATTATAATTAATGTTTTCTGTTTTGTTGTAGGGGTCGATACATTTTTCGTTAGGGGAAATCAAGTCTGAAATATTTAAGTGGAAATTACAAACTTCACAAACCTTTTTAAACCTTGAATACACTACAAGTTTGCATTTCCTGCGGTGCAGGAAAATTCCTGTAACAACAGGATGATCAAATTAAGATACGGCATCTGTACAGTAGGTTCAGTTGCACACATTTGCTAATACCTTTTGTAGGTCCTATCAAGGACTAGATTTTTCTATGAGACCATTGCTTTGCCCTGATGGAGACACCAACAGAAACTCACAGCAGCATGTTAAGTGCCACAAAATGGCCACCAGTGGGTCACTAATATTGAGAATATGGTAGCGTGTAGAGAAGTTAATTCTGGAAATAACACTCACGTGTGGTTCAGATTCATATTTTTTTTAGGTATGCATCACCTGTGCCTGCTGATAAGTCAGCCTCATTAGGCCTCCAGAAAGATCTGTGAATAACACCCTGGTATTTCTCTATTGGCAGGGGCCAAGTTTGTGTTTCCGCCAGACATGGTGGCTCCAGAAAGACCCCGCGGTGATGGTGTGACATACGTCAATATTCCCATCAGCCCCATGTCTAAGAAACAGCTGAACTACATGGAGCTGGAGCATCAGGAGCATGCTGGGGTCAGGGGGACTGGCCAGCACCTTCCAGGACAGAGTAAGAGCCCATTTTCTCAATAACAACCTGTCTTTTATGGGTCTCTGGTGGTCCGCACTTCTGTGATTTCAATGTCTTCTGTCTTGCTATGAATTTTTCTATAGCCAATTGAAATGATGTGCATCTTGAAGTGCACTATTGTACATGGCTAATTGGGGAGGACGGGCTCATAGTAATGGCTGGAACGGATTAAATGGAATGGTATCAAACATATGGTTTCCATGTGTTTGATACCATTCCCTTCACTCCATTCCAACCTTTATTATGAACTAACCTCCTCTCAGCAGCCTCCTGTGACATGTAAGTACACTGTATATTGAAGGTGATATTGTGATCAAAGACAATATCAAGTGGAATACAGTATATTTCTTGCGTGAGCACAAGACTCAAGTGTGACCATTTGTATTTCAGATTTCTTGGTTGCACGCAAAAAGAAACAGAATAGTAGTGCTGAGGGAAGAACCAAAATGTCAGTTTATTCCCGGTTATTAAACAACTGACCGACATCAAGAACTATGTGGGATGCTGGGCTGAAGGGAGTTGTAATTTTCATAAGCAAATATTCAACCTAGTTCAGTGCAGAAATGTAGTAATTAACTACAATGACAATAATTCATTGCGCCAGCTGGGACAGAGACTTTCCACCTGCTAAATTAGGTTAGATACACATAGACCACATGAGAGTGAGGAATGTGCATAATACAACTACGAGAAGGATAGAGACCGTTTGTGAAAGTATGCCTTATCTACTTTGAAGAACTAGTTAAATAATTTTATCAGACAGCAGAATACTTAGTCAGGCTAGTCTAGATAAATAGGATGACTAAAGGCAGCACAGTATGGGGAGCACAGAGAAAACGTAGGTTGTCTGTCTGGCTGGCTAAAAATAATAAAGTTAGTAAATAAAAACTAATTAATATACACAACTAAAATATTGTATTATTTCATAGTCATTTCCTATTTTTCTATTGATGTCTATCCAATGTGGACCTGAGAGAGGCAATGGAATATTTTTAATCTTTTGGAAATTTAACGTTCACTATTTTGGGCTTTGGGATTTTAATTGAAAAGCTCTAAAATAATTTTATTGTCTTTATTTCATCATCTATTTAGTGTTTGAAAAATCATCGAAACCAAAATCTGTGATTTAAAAAAAAATGTATTATAATAAACTGAACCGACCTCAAAAAGCGCTAATCGCTCAGAACTACAGAATGGTGAAGAGGGACAGGGTAGCTTGCAACCACTGGCGTATCGATTCCATTAAGACTTGAGAGACTCTTGGTAAATGATAATCCCCTAATTCTATTTCTCCATTAGTTGGAGATTGCTCCCGGTCTTTCCGAGTGACAACTGAGACACCGTCATCAGCGTGGTCTAATCGGCAGAAAAGTCAACCGTTAACGTCATTACTCTCCGGGAATATGAGGGACAGTCTTGCTCAACGTGAGAAAGGTTAATTTCCAATGTCAGCGAGAGGATTTCCGTCCCGGTGTGTGGCATCATCTATATATCACTTGGAGGAGAAGCGTTCCAGTTTAGCCGCGACAGAAGGTCATAGGGCGTTCGGAATACCGTGGTGAAGTCACTCGCTCTAATGTGGTCATCTTCCCAGAGTGTGTTGACGCGTGTGTGTGTGTGTGTGTGTGCGTGCGAGCATGTGTGTAAGGATTTTTCCACTTTATGAGATCGCCTGGAGAATGCATAACTGAAGCAATCTCATTGCTTCCACTGTAGCTCAAGGACAGGAATATATTGCTGTTCTCTCATTTGAATGGTAACCGTACACAAAAGTGATCACTCAGTGTTTTTAAATAAACCTCTCTACCGTGTTCATTCTATTTTTATGCATGATGTCCTGAATGGAGGGTCAACAACATTACTGATCTCATGGACTGTCTGGTGTTTCTTCACTCTACAGGGAAAAGTTCCTCTAAATATGCCCAGATCGACATCACTGCTACGGATGCCGCCCACAGAACGGGTACCCAGCATGCCTTGGGGAGAGAGGAGGGTCTTCACACCCTGGAGCAGAGGAGGAGGGTAGTACCACAGTGACATCCCACCTCCAATCTTGACCTCCACAGGCCATCTGACTGGCCTAGACCAGGCTGTTGTATAGAATTCACCAGAAACATGGATTTTCTGGGACGCCTCAAGTTGCCATGATGTCAAACTCCTCAAAGATCTGCCAGATTTGATATCTTTAACACCAATTATTGACAGCTTCCATTGAATTCTGTCCCAATTACTGTGCTCTTCCGGGGAAGGCTAACCCCAAGAATCACGCCTTCTGCCCTCAGTGTGAATTATACCGACAGTAGGCCTACAGCACTGACGCTCCACAATCATCACGAAAGCAACATGAAATCAAACTCTAAGAAAAAAAAACAAAAAGTTGCTGCTTGGATGGAAGGGAACATTTCAATCAAGGCTCTCTCTAGCTGTGTTCACATTGGCAGTTTAAAGTGACTCAAATCCTATTTATTTGCATTTCTGATTTGCATCGATTCTTTTTCCTGCAGACTGACCAGCCCAAAAGCACATGTAATCGGATATTTCAAGCTACATTTCAAACCACATTCGTAGGTGGATCAGATACAAATCTGATTCCTGGCCATGTAAATTGTGGCTGAACGGTCAAATCGGAATTATTTGCCCTCAAGGGGTTTTTAGACTGTTATTCGGCATATCTTGTTGCTTGCTAGCTGCTCTGTTGGCAGTTTGACGTGAACATGTGGTAGCTAACTAGCTTGTTAATTGTTTAGCAACAAATGAGTGAATGTGCTAGAAAGCTAAACAGCTACCTAGCTAACTAGTTGACTGCTGTGGCTAGCTAACTAGTTACCTGCTGTGGCTAGCCAAAATAGACTGGATCATTTTATCCTTTGCGTCTTTAAAAGTGTTCTTACACTATGATTTTGAACATTCAAAGCAACTGGGAAATGTCCATGGCAGGCATTGTTGCCACCTTATCTTGCTACCTAACTTCTGAGGGTTAGGATGCACAAGCACCACCACCAATCAGCCTACAACACCGCACACACATCCGTCATTACTACTAGCATAGCTTTGTCAGCAAATGGTGTCAGGACACACTAATCCGATTTTGTCACTTGTAACTTGCTGTTTGGACATTCAATAGTCCAGAACGGATTTGAAAAACACAACTGATTTGAGCATTAAGGCCTGCAGTGTAAACAAGGCTTTTGTATATTCAGAAATATCATTAGAAGGCATTATGTCACTGTCACAGCCCGGGCAGACTTGGGTGGAGTGGGGGGCTGAAAGTGCCAGTCTTAGGGGGAGTCATTACCCGGACGAGCAGTGGGTTTTTCACAGTCTTACCAGTGCCACCCCTAATCTGATACAATACGATTAGGATCTCATTTGGGGAAGATGAGGGAGATGAAAAAATGAAGAGCGTCCCCCTCCATAACTCCTCTCTGATTATCATTGTATTAATTCTACAGTGGTTAGTTGTATGAAAGACTTGATTGAGGCCTTTTAAATCAGTCTCTATTTGTGCTGTACATTACATGCAGTCTTACTCATTCAGAACGCTTACCACGCTTTTTAGAAACTTTGTGAAGCTAATGCAACAAAGTGGGCATAGAAGCTGCGGCGGTCTTTGTATACCGATGAGAACAACACAATTAAATCCTCATTAATGGCTTCTGATGACTCAGCCCAGGCTTGTTATTGTTCTGTGTTGTCTAAATGAACTTTGGTTGGCTTGAGTGCGGCTAATTGCCCACTGTTGACCACATATGTAGAGTTCATTTCTAGGTGCTCTCCATTTGTTTTTCAGCTTTCACGGTTCACGTGGCTTCGCTGAGGGACAGACAGAGCTTTAGCAACACACACCCTATAAATAATTCAGAACATGTCGAAAGAAAATTCATAGGATTTTTTTTCAGCTTTGCAGAAATGAAAAATGTAAAACAATATCCCGGAAATGTTTTTTAGAAGTGCCTTTGGCCCCCATTATGCACACATACATTTTTGAAATAGATAATTTAAGACAGGAGTTCCTTTGTACATTTTACCTTAGAGGAATATAAATTGCTTCTTGTCTGTATTCCCTACTGTTTGTTGAAAGTTTCACCGACAGGAAAAGATTCTACCGTAGTAGTCATTACATCATTCTGTAGTAAACTGTAGTATACTGTAGAATACTATATTGCACACTGTAGTATCCCTCGATTGTGTAGTGCTTCCAATATAATTGTGTAAACAAGTATGCTACTAAATTATATAGTAAGTATACTTTGCTACACATTGTAGTATCCCTTGATTATGTGTAGTACTTACTATATAATTTAGCAGTATACTGGGGAATACAATGCCACATCCTGTAGCATCCCTCGATCGTGTGTAGTACTTACTATAGAATTTTGTAATATACTGTAGAATTCTATAGTAAATACTACAAAATTATCCGCAAAAAAACACTTTAGTAAATATAACAGTAATATACGCCTAAACACTACAGTGTCCTCAAAAACACTACAGTTTTTAAACAATAGTAATACTCCTGTATTTAATTTGCATATACTCCACCCATTCCCGTCCCCCATATCCTAATTTGTGCCACCCATGAGTGAGAAACCTACATGCTAAGTATACACTGGCGATTTTAGAATGTGTAAATTGTGGTGAGGGGGCAAACTCCCCCAAAAATGTTTGGTTGCATGCCAGCAAAAATGAAACAATACAATACAATACAATACAATACAATACAATACAATACAATACAATACAATACAATACAATACGGTGCCCACAAACTGTTAGGGCCTACATAAAGTTGTCCCAACAGCAGAGCTTTCTTTTCAGCACCATGGAGTGAATCCTTACCACCGCTACACCTGGCTACCAGTGGAGCATTCTCTGGCAGCGAAACAGTTCATTCAGCCTCATTTACTGCCTTTAAAAAACATAGCTGATATGGCTGACTTGCTTAAACAAATGTGGTTTCTACTGACAATTGAGATGTACAAACCATGGCATAAGGGGACGATGAGTAGATAGGAGGCAATCCGTAATTTCGATTAGGACATTAATGAGCGAGTTAGGATGGATGTAGTCAATAAAACGATTTACTCAGCACTTTTGAAATGTACAGCAACATAAATCAGAACATAGGCGTTTTTAACAGTATTCACCCTGTACACCAAATCAGAACCGTAGGATAGATAAAGGGGGCATATAAGCAAATAATGAACGCTCTTACAATATTCGATGATGACATTTCTCTAAAACAGGCTATAGGCTACATGTGCATCACCAACAGCTAACAGCTTACTACACAACATACACTTAGTAATGTTTTCTTGGCTACAGTATACATATCTCCCTGGCATATTACATCATTTTTGCAGCAGCATACAATACATTTTTGGACTCACTTGAACAGGAAGGTGGTGCGGCGGTCTTTCGTTGTCACGTTCCTGACCTGTTTTCTGTTGTTTTTGTATGTGTTTAGTTGGTCAGGGCGTGAGTTGGGGTGGGCATTCTATGTTATGTGTTTCTATGTTGGGTTTAATGTGTTGCCTGATATGGTTCTCAATTAGGGGCAGGTGTTTGATGTTTCCTCTGATTGAGAACCATATTAAGGTAGGCCGTTCTCACTGTTTGTTTGTGGGTGATTGTCGCTGTGTCTGTGTTTTGTTGCACCCCACGGTACTGTCTTGTTCGTTCATTCGTTTTTCCTGTTTGTGCGTTCTTCGTTTTATGTAGTTCACAAGTTCAGGTCTGTTTAACGTCGTTTGTTGTTTTGAAAATTATCAAGTGTTTTTCGTGTCAGTGTTCGTCTTGTTTAATTAAAACATGATGTATTCATCACCCGCTGCGTCTTGGTCCACTCTCTCAACGAAAGACGACCGTTACATTCGTGGGCAAATTTTGACATCAAACTTTGTCATCTTAGTCTGAATTTATGGTGCACACACCAACTCCACTGAATAGCAGGCTAGTGATTGCTTTGCAACTCTTGAAGTTAACCACAGATTCCTCCACTCATTGTAATGTTTATGTCCAATGGCCGATGAGCACCAATACGTTTCATCTATAATTTCTCTTCATATGAGAAGGACTGCAAGCTTGCTATCTAAGATTTTGAAAGTACAATGTTGACATGATCAGTTCAATCAAAGCTACGATAGCTATATCGTGATTAGACATTATTTTATCTGTGGCCAGGTGCTTGAATTTCCGAGCTCTCCGCCTAGATTTTGGGGGGAATCATGTAGTAACCAAAAAAAAGTGTTTAACAAATCAAAATATATTTTATTTCTGAGATTCTTCAAAGTAGCCACCCTTTGCCTTAATGACAGATTTGCACCCTCTTGGCATTCTCTCAACCAGCTTCATGAGGTAGTCACCTGGAATGCATTTCAATTAACAGGTGTGCCTTGTTAAAAGTTAATTTGTGGAATTTATTTCCTTCTTAATGCGTTTGAGCCAATCAGTTGTGTTGTGACAAAGTAGGAGTGGTATACAGAAGATAGCCCTAGTTGTTAAAATACCAAGTCCATATCATGGCAAGAACATCTCAAATAAGCAAAGAGAAATGACAGTCCAACATTACTTTAAGACATGAAGGTCAGTCAATCCGGAACATTTTAAGAACTTTGAAAGTTTCATCAAATGCAGTCGCAAGATCTATCAAGCGCTATGATCAAACTGGCTCTCATGAGGACCGCCACAGGAAAGGAAGACCCAGAGTTACCTCTGCTATAGAGGATAAGTTCATGAGAGTTACCAGCCTCAGAAATTGGAGCCCAAATAAATGCTACACGGGTTCAAGTAATATTCACATCTCAACATCAACTGTTCAGAGAAGACTGTGTGAATCTGGCCTCCATGGTCGAATTTCAGCAAAGAAACCACTACTAAAGGACACCAATAAGAAGAAGAGACTTGCTTGGCCCGACATTAGACTGGTCGAAATCTGTCCTTGTCTGATGAGTCCAAATTTGAGATTTTTGCTTTCAACCGCTGTGTCTTTGTGAGACTCAGAATAGGTGAGCGGATGATCTCTGCATGTGTGGTTGCCACCGTGAAGCATGGAGGAGGTGTAATGGTGTTTTGCTGGTGACACTGTCTGTGATATTTAGAATTCAAGGCACACTTAACCAGCATGGGTACCACAGCATTCTTTAGCGATACGCCATCCCATCTGGTTTGCGCTTGGTGGGACTATTATTTGTTTTTCAACAGGACAATGACCCAACACACCTCCAAGGCAGTGTAAGGGCTATTTGACCAAGAAGTAGAGTGATTGAGTGCTGCATCAGATGACCTGGCCTCCACAATCATTCGACCTCAACCCAATTGAGATGGTTTTGGATGAGTTGGACTGCAGAGTGAAGGAAAAGCAGCCAATAAGTGCTCAGCATATATGGGAACTCCTTCAAGACTGTAGAAAAGGCATTCCTGGTGAAGCTGGTTGAGAGAACGCCAAGCATGTGCAAAGCTGTCATCAAGGCAAAGGGTGGCTACATTAAAGAATCTAAAATACTGGTTACTACATGATTCCATGTGTTATTTCATAGTTTTGATGTCTTATTTTGATGTCTTATTATTCTACAATGTAGAAAATAGTACAAGTAAATAAAAGCCTTTGAATGAGTAGGTGTGTCCAAACTTTTGACTGGTACTGTATATTTCTCCAGTATCTGTAAATACTTTCCCCTGTTTTAATTCTAGTCATCTTGGTTTTCTCATACATTATTCATTTGAAGATATGTGTACAGATCAATGTAAAGCGTTTTTAAAACAATGTCTGTATTTTTACAAAAGCCTTATTTTCATTAAATTGTACTTATAACATATAACATTGTTTTGATGTGTGACTGGTTCACTCATGGGACTAATTTTATCCTCATGTGGCTAATTGAACATAAACCCAATGGTTACACTGTAATAAAACACCTACAACCAAATGGTTGTTTGTTTTGGTTGGAGTGAAAGATTATTATTCTGCTTGTTTTAGGGACCAAATGTTGGAGAAACCATCAGGGAAGTAACAGGAGGCAGCAGGATCAGGTGCAAAACCGTGTCCAGTTTATTTACAGTGAAAAGGTGGAAGACTCAATCCAATCGATATTTACATAGGGCTATAAAAATATTTACAAAATAGAGAAATTCTCAGTCACTGCTAAAACACTGGTTCGAATTAAATCAAAAGCTAAGGTTCAAAATCAGGCCTACCCTGCCAAAACAACTATAGCAGGTTGGGGTACACCGGGCTAGTGACTAGCTGATACGATCAAACGTCTTTCATAATTAGCTGCGATGAGCCGTTGATAACAGGCTGCTATTTAGCTGTGAGCAGCAGATTTTCGACCAACCGTTACTTGGCGATACTTTTCAACTCCCATGGCTAGTTGCAGGGGGAACGTTTGAGTTGAGAATTGTTATTTATTCAAATAAATCTCCCTTTTCTCCATGATGTTATCCAACCAGAAGAGGCTGGTGGGAGGAGCAATAGGAGGACAGGCTCATTGTAAAGACTGGAATGGCGCAAAGGGAACGGTATCAAACATATGGAAACCACATGTTTCACTCCATTCCATTAATTCCATTCCAATGAGCCCGTCCTCCTTAAGCTCCTCCCACCAGCTTCTTCTGAATCCCAAAATGTATATGCTGCCATCTTGTCTATTTCTGATCCTCTTAATCATCAAGCCTGGGGTGTATTCATTCCGCCGATTCTGTTGCAAACGTGTCTTAAATGGACACAAACGGAAAAAAACGGGACCTACTGTACCTGAATTTGTCCAATACAAACTCTAGTTTTTCACTGTTTGCTTCTTAAACAGTAAACGGTTTCCGTAATGAATACACCCCAAGTTGAGTGTCTTTCAAAGTGACACTTGATTTCTGAATCTCGGTCATGCCATGCAGCACTTTGGGGTGGACACCCACCTGTCTCAATCAATAAGAGAGTATCAGAAATAGACAAGATAGCGACGTATATTTCATGGAGCAAAAGATTATCTAATTCAATAACGGATAATTTTCCCAAATCAAATTTTCCTCCTGCAACTAGCCATGGGAGTTTAGAAGACACTGGTGACTTCCAAGTCGAGAATAAAGAAAGGTTCGCCATGTAAAGGATGGTTGAAAATCTGACACTTACGACCACATAGCAGCCTGTTATCAACGGATATCACAGCTAATGATGAAAGATGTTTGATCCCATCAGCCAGCTAGTGACAGCCTCCTCACAGCTCACATACCTGAGCTAGAATAGAAATGAAGCACAGCACCCTTGAGAAACAGACAGCTTTATACCTATGGTCCCTCCCCATGGACCATACCATTAACCATGGATAGGTTTACACTTAACCAAAACTGGCATCAACTCAATGGTCGCGTTCCCCTGCTCAGATGTTCCATGCATCACCCAATGGTTGCATGCTACATCATCGACTGTCTCATCGACTGATAGATTGCTATAACATATGATGTTTCACGCAACCATTGGTTGATGCATGCAATGTCTGAGCAGGGAAACGAGACCTTATGTAGCCTGTCTAAATAGGCTGCGTTTACAAAGGCAGGCCATTCTGATCTGATTAGTCAAGATATCAATTAGTGGCAAAAAAATCAGAATTGGGCTGACTGTGTAAACACAGCCATTGACATCTCAAACATTCCTGGCTCAAACTCAAAGCCGCAACACTTTAATGAATATATATTTCCTAATATATAATAGTAGGCTAATGCAGGCCAATATGCGGAAAAATGTAAATGGAGCTGTGGACCCGCGAGCTCTCCCATATGACTGACATGACAAATAGCTAGACAGACAGACATGGAGCTCATAGACACATGACTTACAAACAAAGGAAACATAGGCTATATGGAAATGAACTTAACTTTTTTATCGTGAGTATTAGTCTGTACCTAAGCTTCGCATTCACTTGGAGGATTGCAAATGGGTATTTTTACAGCGTTTAAATGTCAAACTGAAATGTGCGCCAATAATTTGACCAAACGTTTACTTGACACGTGATTAGACTTGCGCACATCGTGCATTCAGGCCTTCTTCGTGTTATGCAAGTGTTGATGTAGCTTCTGGCTTACATTCTCAAACAAAAACATTTAAAAAAAATTGGATAGTTATAATAATGTCAATGAGAAGGCTTACAATCAAATGCAATGTCCTTGTTAAATATTAGAAAACCCCAAAGATATTTTCATGCAACCCAGAATGTGTAGTTAATTGATCACACACACTGTTTTTAGTTCCAATACCTCTGGGCCTAAACAGCATGCTTACAAGTTTTACAGAAACATGATGTGAATTCTTCATAAAAACATTATGAATTAACTACATAAGCAGATCAACACAAAGTAAATAATACTTTGCGCAAATCACCGACAACGCCAAAACACTGTCCAAAGCTGCACAGATGGGCGTCATCCCCAAATCACCGACAACGCCAAAACACTGTCCAAAGCTGCACAGATGGGCGTCATCCCCAAATCACCGACAACGCCAAAACACTGTCCAAAGCTGCACAGATGGGCGTCATCCCCAAATCACTGACAACGCCAAAACACTGTCCAAAGCTGCACAGATGGGCGTCATCCCCAAATCACCGACAACGCCAAAACACTGTCCAAAGCTGCACAGATGGGCGTCATCCCCAAATCACCGACAACGCCAAAACACTGTCCAAAGCTGCACAGATGGGCGTCATCCCCAAATCACCGACAACGCCAAAACACTGTCCAAAGCTGCACAGATGGGCGTCATCCCCAAATCACCCAGCTGCACGAGATCTTCAATCAACACCACTTTAGGCTCCCAAAATGGCAACTGGTAAGCTTCTGGCAGAAATGGGGAAGTTCTTCCCATGATCGCTCTCACACACTTTCCCCCTGTTTATAAATCCCACAGGTAACACAGTTCTCCACTGACCACATTTATATATGCAGAGTATTCCGGATAGTAGCTCATATCCAGCTTAAGGTCTACAAGTAACCATGAATAAACAGAATATTCCTAATATTTAAATGGAAAAGTAACTGAAATATGGACACCGGAGGAGGTTGGTGGGAAGCTCTATAGGAGGACGTGCTCATTGTAATGGCTGGAATGGAGTAGATGGAACAGAGTCAAACATGTGGTTACCATTTGCTTTATGTGTTTGATACCGTTCCATTTATTCCATTCCAGCCATTACAATGAGCCTCTGATGGACACTGACTGTAGGCCTATAAACTCTCACATGTAGCATAATATAATATTAACTCCTGCTGAATTATTCATATCTTGCAGTAAGATTATAGAACAGATGTTAATTTTGTCTTGGGAACAGGATTGGAGAAATATAATTTATTTCTTTCAGCATCTCTTGAGAAAATGTGAATGCACTGTAAAGTGTTATCTTTGACACTCTTATGCAAGCAGACAGTATGTCAACCACATAAAATATGCACCCAAGACAAACTGAAGTCTTATCTGAAACGTGTTTCATAATTTTTGCAGCTTTTCATTTCCTCAAAACTGATGACATTTGGACATTTTGCATAGGACCAATCTTTCCACTGTTTTGGAGTTATTGTGTTCTCCCCGGTCCCTAAACGAAACAGGCATCTTTACCAGTGTTAACTAGATAACTAAGGTATTCATTCTATTGATGTACGACAGTATTCTGGTGAGCACTACTTTATTTAGTCTTCTGAGGCAACAAGTTATGACTCAAAAGAAGCTGCATGTATCTAACTATAGTCAACAAACAAATGGCCTACCAAATGTCGGAAATTATAATACGGCCTACCAAATGTCGGAAATTATAATATGGCCTACCAAATGTCGGAAATTATAATACGGCCTACCAAATGTCGGAAATTATAATACGGCCTACCAAATGTCAGAAATGATAAGCAGAAACGTGTCTAAATTAGGGGTGAAAGTAGCCAGTAGGCTATACAGTCTAGTATGGAGTATCAGCTAAATAAATGATTATGGAATTATTATGGTGGATAGAACTGCGCAGGTAGCCTACTTTTTGAAGTGATTTGTTTGACAATCAGATGAAAACATCACACAACATCTATGATATGCGAAACTGAGCCTGCGCAGATCACAGAAAAACTACAGTAAACTGAATAAGATGTTTACATGCCACAGTATCCCGTCTAAGATCATCATATCCCACACATCTTATCCGGGTTTCTCATAACCGGGATACAAGCTTTTCGGGTTATTGTAAACGGGATATGATGTTTATATGCGTCAGCTCAAAAACAGAATACTTGACAATCACGAATGATAACGGGTAATTGGTGTGCATGTAAACTTGGTCATTGTTTCCTAGGATTGTGTTACCTTTGTAAACTCTGGCTTGGTAGGCTTTAGGCAAGCCAGGTCACCATGGTAACCCATGGATAGACAGACAGACCTAGATGCCAACAAAGTGTTCCTGGATGCGAAATAATATACAGATAGCCTAACCTTCACATCAATCAATGTACTGGAGTTTAATTTGAACTTTGACAAAACTTTAATTGATCTTTTGTTGAAATGTGAAAGGTTGAGGTCACAACATCTGCAGCTCGGATCAGAGGGAGATGGGTCTGAGGTTTTCTCAGGACGCCATGCCGAACAACTGCCCACAATGTGACCAGTTAAGCGCAGTGAAATCTGTCTGTCACTCAACTGTGTTTTAAAGTGATGTTTCTGACTCTTTTGATTGGCATGTATAATATTTTCAAGCCCTCTACCACCAAGCAGGGTTGATGTGAAGTGCCTAAGAAAGCAATGAAGTAGCTGACCAATGAGAGCGAGCACTTGATGAGTTCACTCGGAAAACCTCTCGCTCTCAGCTTCGGAGAAAATTATATCTGTTGAATTAATAATTGCGACCCTGAAACGGAAACGTCATCAGGTTTGCTTTATCAATCTTCCGTCTTGTCAAAACAAATTTAAATAACTGCACACTTCTCAATTATTCAGGTGGAATTCAGTTGGAAAATCTTTACTCTACATGCCTGGTCTTGCAAGTCTTTTCGAGCAACATAAAACAAATAAATGTCCAAATTCAATAAATAGTTCAACAACAGAGGAAGGCTTATTTGCACCTTACCATCAAACACCTAGAGTGGACAACACAGGAATAGCAAACCCTGAGCATGGTGATATGCTTTAGTTAATAACGTACAGTGGCTTGTGAAATTATTCACCCCCCTTGGCATTTTTCCTATTTTGTTGCCTTACAACCTGGAATTAAAATATATTTTTGGGGGGTTGGTATCATTTGATTTACACAACATGCCTACCACTTTGAATATGCTAAATATATTTTATTGTGAAACAAACAAGAAACAAGACACAAATACTGAAAACTTGAGCGTGGATAACTATCCCCCCCACCAAAATGAATACTTTGTAGAGCCACCTTTTGCAGCAATTAGAGCTGCAAGTCTATTGGGGTATGTCTCTATAAGCTTGGCACATCTAGCCACTGGGATTTTTGCCCATTCTTCAAGGCCGAAACTGCTCCAGCTCCTTCAAGTTGGATGGGTTCTGCAGGTGTACAGCAATCTTTAAGTCATACCACAGATTCTCAATTGGATTGAGGTCTGGGCTTTGACTAGGCCATTCCAAAACATTTACATGTTTCCCCTTAAACCACTCGAGTGTTGCTTTAGCAGTATGCTTAGGGTCATTGTCCTGTTGGAAGGTAAACCTCCGTCCCAGTCTCAAATCTCTGGAAGACCGAAACAGGTTTCCCTCAAGAATTTCCCTTTATTTAGTGCCGTCCATCATTCCTTCAATTCTGACCAGTTTCTCAGTCCCTGCCGGTGAAAAACACCCCCACAGCATGATGCTACCACCACCATGCTTCACTGTGGGGATGGTGTTCTCGGGGTGATGAGAGGTGTTGGTTTGCGCCAGACATAGCATTTTCCTTGATGGCCAAAAGCTCAATTTTAGTCTCATCTGACCAGAGTACATTCTTCCATATGTTTGGGGAGTCTCCCACATGCCTTTTGGCGAACACCAAATGTGCTTGCTAATTTTTTTCTTTTAGCAATGGCTTTTTTCTGGACACTCTTCCGTAAAGCCCAGCTCTGTGGAGTGTACGGCTTAAAGTGGTCCTATGGACAGATACTCCAATCTCCGCTGTGGAGCTTTGCAGATCCTTCAGAGTTATCTTTGGTCTCTTTGTTGCCTCTCTGATTAATGCCCTTGCCTGGTCTGTGAGTTTTGGTGGGCGGCCCTCTCTTGGTAGGTTTGTTGTGGTGCCATATTCTTTCCATTTTTTTATGATGGATTTAATGGTGCTCCGTGGGATGTTCAAAGTTTCTAATATTTTTTTTATAACTCAACCCTGATCTGTACTTCTCCATCAACTTTGTCTCTGATCTGTTTGGAGAGCTCCTTGGTCTTCATGGTGTCGCTTTCTTGGTGGTGCCCCTTGCTTAGTGGTGTTGCAGATTCTGGGGCCTTTCAGAACAGGTGTATACAGACTGAGATCATGTGACACTTAGATTGCACAAAGGTGGACTTTATTTAACTAATTATGTGACTTCTGAAGGTAATTCGTTGCACCAGATCGTATTTAGGGGCTTCATAGCAAAAGGTGTGAATACATATGCACCGACCACTTTTCAGTTTTGTATTTTTAATTTTTTTAAATTTCACTTCACCAATTACATGAAATCCAAATAAAAATCTAATTTAATTACAGGTTGTAATGCAAAAAAATTGGAAAAACACCAAGGGGTATGAATACTTTTGCAAGGCACTGTAGAGAATATGATGCTATTAGATTTATTTGAGTAGGCTTTATAGCGCCGTGGTGGGAATGAATCAGCATACTGTAGCACCATGTAAATTCTATCATGTCAACATGACCACACAGCAACATTTTTCACCTTTCCCCCCAAAAAAATATTTTTCGTTTGAAATACGTGCAGGAGAGAGAAAAGAGGGATGGCTCACTAGAGAAGTGAAGGGCAGAGGAGTAGAGGTATAGCAAACCAGCTCTATGGTTACAGTCACTCCTCCACTAGGCTCCATCTTCCCCATCCTGTCGCCATCAGTTTCCTTAACAAACGCTTTAGAAATCAAAGGTCCCCCGGAAGGCACTGTGAAGGTCAGGTCACTGATGATGACTAGGGAGCATTAGCGAGGTCGGGCACTGATGTTGGGCGATTAGGCCTGGCTCGCGGTTGGTGTTACAATTCATTACAAAGGTGCCTGATGGGGTTGAGGTCAGGGCTCTGTGCAGGCCAGTCAAGTTCTTCCAGACCGATCTCGACAAACAGTTTCTGTATAGACCTCGCTTTGTGCATGGGGGCATTGTCATGCTGAAATAGGAAAGGGCCTTCCCCAAACTTTATGCTGTAACATTAAGATTTCCCTTCACTTGAACTAAGGGGCCTAATAAAAAACAGCCCCAGACCAATATTTCTCCTCCACCAAACTTTACAGTTGGCACTATGCATTTGGGCAGGTAGCATTCTCTTGGCATCTGCCAACCCCAGATTGGTCTGTCGGACTGCCAGATGGTGAAGCGTGATTCATCACTCCAGAGAAAGTGTTTCCACTGCTCCTGAGTCCAATGGCGGTAAGCTTTACACCCCTCCAACTGACACTTGGCAATGTGCATAGTGATTTTAGGCTTGTGTGCGGCTGTTCGGCCATTGAAACCCATTTCATGAAGCTCCCGACGGACAGTTATTGTGTTGACTTTGCTTCCAGAGACTCATTAGTGAGTGTTGCAACCGAGGACAGACAATTTTTACACTCTACAGTGCACCTGGAAAGTATTCTGACCCCTTGACTTTTTCCACATTTTGTTACATTACAGCCGTATTATAAACTTGTAGTGTCATACCCAAGAACACTTGAGGCTGTAATCGTTGCTAAAGGTGCTTCAACAAAGTACTGAGTAAAGGGTCTAAATACTTATCTAAATGTGATATTTCAGTTTATTTTATTTTATACATTTGCAAAAAATCTAAACCTGTTTTTGCTTTGTCATTATGGGGATTATGGGATTATTATTATGAGGTGTGTAGATTGATGAGGGAAAAAATTGCTAACACATTTTAGAATGAGGATGTAACGTAACAAAATTTTATAAAAAGTCAAAGGGTCTGAATACTTTCCGAATGCACTGTATGTGTTTCAGCACTCGGCGGTCCCGTTCTGTGAGGTTATGTAGCCTACCACTTTGCGGCTGAGCCGTTGATGCTCCTAGACGTTTCCACTTCCCAATAACATCACTTACAGTTGACCTGGGTAGATCTAGCAGGTCAGAAATTTGACGAACCGACTTGTTGGAAACATGGCATCCTATGACCGTGCCACGTTCAAAGTCACTGAGCTCTTCAGCACGGCCATTCTACTGCCAATGTTTGTCTATGGAGATTGCATGGCTGTGTGCTCGATTTTATACACCTGTCAGCAACGGGTGTGGCTGAAATAGACAAATTCACTAATTTGAAGGGGTGTCCATGTAGTGTATGTCAGAAAGGAAGCAGTCACTCTTTCAAAGGCATTCAGTTGAGCACTGGAAAACACAACCATGACACACTTGAGACATTCATTTGACATTTGAATGCCTTTGCAGTCGTTCGGTGTGTTGCTTGCAATGTGAATGTAAAACAATGCACGTGTCACTTCAAATTACATGTACAGCATCTAGTGCTAATGTGAATTGTCATATTATGCTTATGTAAGAATGGAGAAGACCTCATATATACCCGTCACAACATAACCACTGTGATTTTTTCAAGCTTGTACATGTATAAGTGTCATGCTCGTCTTCCTTGTGTTTGAAAATGGTTTCCAAGTGTTTAAAAATGGTCTTGGACGCACATTGGCGACTCCAACATTCAACCTCCATCGATTCTACTGCTAAGCCTTCACAAATAGCAGCTGATCAGTTTAGCTATCGGACGTGATTTGTTGCCAACGGTCCAGGCCTAGAGGGCTGGGTAACATTTCCAAACGCCAGGCAACCAAATCATTTGCGGCCACTGACCTTTCTGTCCTGGTCATTGGCCTGTTTAATGCAACTCGATTACAGCCCCTAATGTCCCACAGAAAGCAGCTTGTACAGGCAGTGCCCACGAGGCATAGTGGGGGAGAAATGTCCTAATCTTTTTTTTTTTTTTTTTTTTTTATGTATACCATCCTCTCTTTCTGTGGTTGCTGCTGCTTCACTGGCTGATGCGCTCTCTCTCTCGCGTGCTGTCTCTGTCTCTGTCTCTGTCTCTGTCTCTGTCTCTGTCTCTGTCTCTGTCTCTGTCTCTGTCTCTGTCTCTGTCTCTGTCTCTGTCTCTGTCTCTGTCTCTGTCTCTGTCTCTGTCTCTGTCTCTGTCTCTGTCTCTGTCTCTGTCTCTGTCTCTGTCTCTGTCTCTGTCTCTGTCTCTGTCTCTGTCTCTGTCTCTGTCTCTGTCTCTGTCTCTGTCTCTCTCTCTCTCTCTCTCTCTCTCTCTCTCTCTCTCTCTCTCTCTCTCTCTCTCTCTCTCTCTCTCTCTCTCTCTCTCTCTCTCTCTCTCTCCTCTCCTCTCTCTCCTCTCTCTCTCTCTCTCTCTCTCTCTCTCTCTCTCTCTCTCTCTCTCTTCTCTCTCTCTCTCTCTCTCTCTCTCTCTCTCTCTCTCTCTCTCTCTCTCTCTCTCTCTCTCTCTCTCTCTCTCTCTCTCTCTCTCTCTCTCTCTCTCTCTCTCTCTCTCTCTCTCTCTCTCTCTCTCTCTCTCTCATTGCTCTCCCTCTCGCCGTCGCTTTTGCTCTGGCTCTCTCTGAATACACGTTACACTGATGTTACACTGGTTTAAATCCATTGACACATCTTGATGAGAATACTTTTGTTGTTGTTGCTAAGACTATAGAAGTGATGTTCTTGTAATGAATCTAGAACTAATTTAACTTAAATAAATAAATAAGAAACAAGTAAATCATGTGAATGGGTACACTCAATACTGTTTGTCAGTTTTAGGCCCTTCCTTGTTTGTGTCATCAGAGGTTACCCACTGGGAACAGACGTCAATTCAACGTCTATTCCACGTTGGTTCAACGTAATTTCATTTATATGACGTGGAAACAACGTTCATTCAACAAGTGTGTGCCCAATCGGTAGGTGGGTGGGTGATGCAAGAGTGACTCGATGTTGGCTTCGTGGAAAATTCCAGAAGTACAGACAAGGCTTACGATCGGAACAAAACAACCTTATCAGTTAACAACCTTTGTCTTTGCAACTTATCGCAAACTCGTTGCTAGTAACTCACCACAGTATACTGTGCTACACGGGGAGTCATGTAGGCTAACAAGGTTACTTCTGGTTACCCAGAGGATGTGATGAGTAACACTTGAGCAGCATCATAATCCGCCTCTCATACGTTGACCTTTGACTGTTGGGCGCAAGTACCTTGGAGTGGCTGCAGAGCATCCTCCTCGTCCGCAAAACGAGAGCCCCATTTAATTAAGAAAGCAATCGACTTATTAGTGACATTACTACGTTGATTATGTAACCCAACACTCATTCTTGATGGGATTTCGACTTTTCGTTGTTTTATTTTCATGGTTATTGATTTCCGTTGATCTCGGTCATAAGGTGGTGGTCTGATGAAGGGTGGAGTGTGATATCATGACATGGGCCAACTGTCCTAGCAAGTAGTTAGATTGACCCCCCATTATGTATCTACTGTAAACATAACATATTCACATTAAATCACAAGATCCATAGTGTCTTCTCGTCAAAACTAACCTCATGGATGGGTTTCATAAATCAAATACCTTCTCACTCTTGAACCCTCATTTCCTCAGCCACAGTAAACCCCATTGAAAAGTTTGAAAGATTGGATACTGGAAATTGGACATTAACAAATCGTGAGTTCATAAGTGACCAGAAGTTTTGAAGGTGGTTGGACTGTTCTAGTTCATCTCATGAACCTATAGTAACAACAGGTATCAGAACCCTTTCTGTACTAGTTATGATTTACAGATGTACAATCTTCATTTGAGCCAATTTGCTACTGCAGGAAAATAATCCTGTAGTAACAGGAAATGTGAAATATTATGTGAAATATAATTAATGGAAATGTTTCATAGGGGTTGACACATTTGTCATCAGGGAAAATCAAATCTGGCATTTTTAAATGGAAACTACAAACTTCAGAAGCCAGCAACAGAAGATGGATCAAACTTCAGAAGTCAGCAACAAAAGATGGATCAAATTAAGATCCTACATCTGTATGATTATGACCTCCCTAGGTCATTGACGTCATCTTGAAATACAGTCAGCTTGTTTAGTCAATGACTGTGTACCATTGTGATGGCTAATACAACTCTTATGTTCACTCTCACCTTAACTCTGTAGTGCTCTCACATTGCACTTCTAGTAATAGTCAACACATTCAGCTCTGTGTGATTCCAGTGCACTGGTGAAATGACAGAGTGAATCTGGCTGTAAGTCAGTAAACAGTGCAATGACTCATGTTCTAGCATTAGCCATTCAGTGATGTTGACCTGACCATTGAGGCAAGACCTACTTACCGCTTAACAATTGAACTGCAAATTGCTTGCAAATGTCAAGTTCTTAGATAACCTTTAATGTTTAATTTAGTGTATAGTGTGGGTTTTCTGTTGGTGGGGAAAGCTTTGAACAAACAGCTTTGAACAAATCAATATATGCCTTTCCATTGAAATAACTGTAAGGCAGCAAGTGTGTGAATACTGTATATATTTACAGTTTAACGCACAGAGCGATTCAGCCAAGGTTTGAGTACAGAGACCTAGCTGTTTACCCAAGGTTGAAACCTTGAATACAAAATGGACCAAATTATTATTGCTATCCTTCCGTCCTTTCCATCATTCCAGAAAATGAAGTGAGTCGTTTGCTGGTTTGGTATTAACGATGTATTATGTGCTATGACCTATTCATTGTATGTTCTATTTTAACTTTATTTATAGCTGATTTCTTTGAGAACAGTGCCTCTAATTTGTTGAGACAAATGCCTTTCCCATATCAATTTGACCAGTAATGTTCGAGCCTAAAATAACTTGTCTTTTACAGAAAAGGTGTAGATTTAAACACTAACAGACAAAAAGATAACCAATGAAGGCTAAATGATTCCCGCTGTAACCATTTAACCCATCTATGTATATATTAAACATGTCTTATGACAGTAGACCATGACGCAAATCCCAAATGGATGTTTTTAGCTGTATTATTAGGATTTATTCATATCTCATGTGTTTGAAGTAGGTGCTTAATTGACAAACCTTTTATTTTACAATTTGCATATACGAGAGGGTAAATGGGAGAAGGTAATGTACACGCTTACACAAACCCTTTTGTTTTCCCAGCGAGTAGTATTTTATAAAGCATGTTCAAAGATACACAGAGAAATTGCTTTTATCTGAGCGTGTGTGATTGCTGATGTGATGTTGGCCCACTCCTCCATACAGACCTTCTCCAGATCCTTCAGGTTTCGGGGCTGTCGCTGGGCAATCCTAAGGAGCCACTCCTTAGTTGCCCTGGCTGTGTGTTTCGGGTCGTTGTCATGTTGGAAGACCCAGCCACGACCCATCTTCAATGCTCTTACTGAGGGAAGGAGGTTGTTGGCCAAGATCTCGCGATACATGGCTCCATCCATCCTCCCCTCAATACGGTGCAGTCGTCCTGTCCCCTTTTCAGAAAAGCATCCCCAAAGAATGATGTTTCCACCTCCATGCTTCACGGTTGGGATGGTGTTCTTGGGGTTGTACTCATCCTTCTTCTTCCTCCAAACACAGCGAGTGGAGTTTAGACCAAAAAGCTATATTTTTGTCTCATCAGACCACATGACCTTCTCCCATTCCTCCTCTGGATCATCCAGATGGTCATTGGCAAACTTCAGACGGGCCTGGACATGCGCTGGCTTGAGCAGGGGGACCTTGCGTGTGCTGCAGGATTTTAATCCATGACGGCGTAGTGTGTTACTAATGGTTTTCTTTGAGACTGTGGTCCCAGCTCTCTTCAGGTCATTGACCAGGTCCTGCCGTGTAGTTCTGGGCTGTTCCCTCACCTTCCTCATGATCATTGATGCCCCACGAGGTGAGATCTTGCATGGAACCCCAGACCGAGGTTGATTGACCGTCATCTTGAACTTCTTCTATTTTCTAATAATTGCGCCAACGATTGTTACCTTCTCACCAAGCTGCTTGCCTATTGTCCTGTAGCCCATCCCAGCCTTGTGCAGGTGTACAATATCACCCTGATGTCCTTACACAGCTCTCTGGTCTTGGCCATTGTGGAGAGGTTGGAGTCTGTTTGATTGAGTGTGTTGACAGGATTTATACAGGTAACGAGTTCAAACAGGTGCAGTTAATACAGGTATTGAGTGGAGAACAGGAGGGCTTCTTAAAGAAAAACTAACAGGTCTGTGAGAGCCGGAATTCTTACTGGTTGGTAGGTGATCAAATACTTATGTCATGCAATAAAATGCAAATTAATTACTTAAAAATCATACAATGTGATTTTCTGGATTTTTGTTTTAGATTCTGTCTCTCACAGTTGAAGTGTACCTATGATACGAATTACAGACCTCTACATGCTTTGTAAGTAGGGAAACCTGCAAATTCGGCAGTGTATCAAATACTTGTTCTCCCCACTGTACATACGACCTTACAACTTGTATAGCACAATTCAAGAAGAGCCCTTCACCTCATTTCATTCTGAACTATACAGTTTGTCCAATGCCACGTAATGTAGATCCATTGGACAATATATATGAATAAATGCACAGTTCTAATGAAAATATAAGTGGGAAAATGTAGGTGGAAATAATCCTTTGGTGGTATACTGTGTATACTGATATAGCCATGGAATGGCTACTCTCAATACCGTTGATACTATTTCTTTGAAGTTAAAAAAAAGGTAATATTTGTAGCTACCTTTTTAAGCCTTGTGAGTCACTCACTGTTGTGCAGCACATGCCAGGTGATCTAGTTACAGTATGGAATTCACAACTAAATGTCTGCCAGCTGGATGTATTAGAACTATTAAAGTTAAATGTCTAAAATGTGTTAAATGCTCAGCAGTTGTGAATTTAGTTTGCTAATTTAATGGTTAGCTTCTTGCAAAATTAAGCTTCTATTGGTAGCAGCAGAGAATCCCCTTCTGGATAAAGTGCTTTTCTGTCTAATATTTGTAACTCTGAGGTGCATTTTTGAGTTAATTGTATAACTTTATAAGCTGGGATGTTTGTCCTGCAAATAGTTTGTCAGAGATTGTATAAAACGTTTGCAATGCGCTCGTGAGCATTTAGCTAGCATACTTGTTAGCGTTGCTAATCTTTGGGTTACAGAGGCTCAGTGGGTTTGAAAATAGTGCACCTTGTGTTCAGTGCCGGTTTTACCACATTTCCCGGGATGGCACCAGGTTGCTATGACTATCTGGATACCGCCCAAGCCTAGAGGAAATGGAAGCAAAGACAAAGACATAAACACGATAGCATCTTTTTCTAATAATACACTACATATATAAAAGTATGTGGACACACCTTCAAATGAGTTGATTCGGCTATTTCAGCCACACCCATTGCAGGCAGGTGTATTCAATCGGGCATGCAGCCATGCAATCTCCATAGACAATCATTAGCAGTAGAATAGCATTATTGAAGAGCTCAGAGACTTTCAACATGGCACCATCATAGGATGCCACCTTTCCAACAATTCAGTTTGTCAAATATCTGCTAGAGCTGCCCCGGTCAACTGGAAGTGCTGTTATTGTGAAGTGGAAACGTCTAGGAGCAACAACGGCTCAGGCACAAAGTGGAGGGACACACAAGCTCACAGAATGGGACTACCAAGTTCCAAATTGCCTGTGGAAGCAACGTCAGCAGAAGAACTGTTCATCGGGAGCTTCATGAAATGGGTTTCTGTTGCCAAAGATCACCAAGCCTAAGATCACCATATGCAATGCCAAGCGACGGCTGGAGTGGTGTAAAGCTCACCGCCATTGGACTCTAGAGCAGTAGAAACATGTTTTCTAGAGTGCTGAATCACACTTCACCATCTGGCAGTCTGACGGACAAATCTGGGTTTGGCGGATGCCAGGAGAACATGGTTTTTCATGGCTAGGCTAGGCCCTTTAGTTGCAGTGGAGGGAATTCTTAACGTCTCAACGTACAATGACGTTCTAGATGATTCTGTGCTTCCAACTTTATGGCAAAAGTTTGGGGAAGGCCCTTTCCTATTTCAGTATGACAATGCTCCCGTGCACAAAGCGAGGTCCATACAGAAATGGTTTGTCGAGATCTTTGTGGAAGAACTTGACTGGCCTGCACAAAGCCCTGACCTCAACCCCATCGAACACCTTTGGGATGAATGGAACGCTGACTGCAAGCCAGGCTTAATCGCCCAACATCAGTGCCCGACCTCACTAATGCTCTTGTGGCTGAATGGAAGCAAGTCTCCATAGCAGTGTTCCAAGATCTAGTGGAAAGCCTTCCCAGAAGAGTGGAGGCTGTTATAGCAGCAAAGGGGGAACCTACTCCATATTAATGCCCATGATTTTGATGCAGAAAAATGCATCCATGCTTTAGTTACTTCTAGGTTAGACTACTGCAATGCTCTACTTTCCGGCTGCCCGGATAAAGCACTAAATAAACTTCAGTTAGTGCTAAATACGGCTGCTAGAATCGTGACTAGAACCAAAGAATTTGATCATATTACTCCAGTGCTAGCCTCCCTACACTGGCTTCCTGGTAAGGCAAGTGCTGATTTCAAGGTTTTACTGTTAACCTACAAAGCGTTACATGGGCTTGCTCCTACCTATCTTTCCGACTTGGTCCTGCCGTACATACCTACACGTACGCTATGGTCACAAGACGCAGGCCTCCTAATTGTCCCTAGAATTTCTAAGCAAACAGCTGGAGGCAGGGCTTTCTCCTATAGATCTCAAATTTTATGGAATGGTCTGCCTACCCATGTGAGAGACGCAGACTCGGTCTCAACCTTTAAGTCTTTATTGAAGACTCATCTCTTCAGTAGGTCCTATGATTGAGTGTAGTCTGGCCCAGGAGTGTGAAGGTGAACGGAAAGGCTCTGGAGCAACAAACCTCCCTTGCTGTCTCTGCCTGGCCGGTTCCCCTCTCTCCACTGGGATTCTCTGCCTCTTACCCTATTACAGGGGCTGAGTCACTGGCTTACTGGTGCTCTTTCATGCCGTCCCTAGGAGGGATGTGTCACTTGAGTGGGTTGAGTTACTGACGTGATCTTCCTGTCTGGGTTGGCGCCCCCCCCCCCCCCCTTGCTGTGGCGGAGATCTTTGTTGGCTATACTCGGCCTTGTCTCAGTATGGTAAGTTGGTGGTTGAAGATATCCCTCTAGTGGTGTGGGGGCTGTGCTTTGGCAAAGTGTGTGGGGTTATATCCTTTCTGTTTGGCCCTGTCCGGGGGTATCATCGGATGGGGCCACAGTGTCTCCTGACCCCTCCTGTCTCAGCCTCCAGTATTTATGCTGCATTAGTTTATGTGTCGGGGGGCTAGGGTCAGTTTGTTATATCTGGAGTACTTCTGTCTTATCCGGTGCTCTGTGTGAATTTAAGTATGCTCTCTCTAATTCTGTGGGCTGTCGATTATTCTGTGGGCTTTCGATTATTCCAGTGGGCTGTCGATTATTATTCCAATGTCCATTGGTCGTGTGAGTACCTGTGCTATGTTGTTTTGGCTTTCGTGCCACGTATATTGTGCAGATGATTACGGGTCTCGTCCCAGTGATAATCATTGTGTAATTGTGTATTTATTCGAGGTACTCCTTGCTCTTTTGTTTGGGTTTCTACTCTGTGTTTTATATACGTGTTTGTTTGGTCTTCGTCCCTTCGTCCCCTTTGTCCCACACTTTTCAGATAGAGACCTTATAGTGGTTTCCGGTCTGCTAAGAAAATGGAAAATGCAATAACCACAGACTTCCTCGCTGCCCTGATACAGGCCTGATAATGGGTTTAACGGGGGACGGAATCGATACGCCTGTCCCCACTCTCTGCCATGGTTCCGTCGGCTGGAGAGCTCACATAGAAAAGCAAAGAGGACCAGTGTAATCACTGATGGAGAGGAAGAGAAATGGTTCACTCCTCCAGACAGATTTGACTCATATTTGAAGATGTATTCTGTTGAAAGCACAGTGCAGTAGTCAAACATTTGATTTTTATGTGTTTTATATATATATATATCCACACTGAGGTTAGAACAATACTGTGAAATTGTGAAATTTATGATTATGTCCTTTTAGTGTAAGAGCTGTTTGAAAAGACCGGCTGAAATTTCTGGCTATTTTGGTGGGATGGAGTTTTTGGCCTATCATGGTGACATCACCATGCGGTAAATTAGTTAATAGGCCAATAAAAGAACATTCCAAACCTCTCTACCAATAACAGCTAACTTTCTGTTTTCCCCTCCCCAGTCAGACCACTCCCAAAGAGTCCTATCAAAATTCTTGCTTGAAATATTGCCCTTTGTTAAGAAGCAATTAAATATCATGTTAACAATGCATACAAAGTGACCAAATCCTGCCTCTGTAGAAACAGTGTTTCATAACATCCTCCAAATTCACTTCAGTTTTTGTCAAGTGTCCTCTGGGCCAACTCACTCTAGCACTCCTCTCAGACTGGCCAAACGCCAAGTTTCTCTCTCCTCTGCCTCATTGTGGGTGAAGAGGTTACATAAAACACAATCAAATAACCTCTGCATTTTCTTGGAAATATTCTGAAATACGCATCGCTCTTCCCAGGAAGTGTAGTATCAGCAATCATATCAAGTTTTAAAGTTATTGAGCAAAAATAGGATTGGTCATACATTATATTGTGACTTGCCTAGTTAAATAAAGGTTAAAAAATATATCAATATATTGTAAGCACAAGAATGTAAGCCCTTGTCCTCAGCAAAGCAGTTGAATAACACTCACCTACGTTAGTAATGAAAGAGTTTGGATACCTTGTAGAACCATACACGAAGTGTAGCAAGAGCCCTAAGGGGTTATTCCAAACACCTCACAATGGCAGAAAACAAACAGAAAGCTGCTGGGAAACTCCTGGAAAGAATTTAAGAACAAACAACATATTTAATATGGAAAACAGAAACAAAAAGGTCACTTTGACAAATTAGTTTGTGCCGAGCAAATAAAAGCTTGTTACGGAATGTTCTGAAAGTCCCTATGTGATGTTCCATGCAACAGTATAGGCACAATGTTTCATTGGAAATTATTAAAAAACATGAGCTGGCACACATCCAGAAAAATGAGTTTGTGTGTAGGTGCTGACTAACGGCGAATAAACTATAAAAATAAAGAAAGTAGCACACTCCATATATAAACTCCCAGCAATTTAATGGGTATTTACCAACGTTTCGGCATCAGTGTGCCTTCCTCAGGTCACCCAAATTATTGAAATTAAATTATAAGACAATTTTCTATTGTATTTTTTAAAATTGAGGTAAATGTCACACTTACTTGAAATCCGGCAAACAATGAACAATTAAAAATGGTGCTATGTGACATTCAACGCTTAAAAGGCACACGTAACGACTTAATTGTACATGTTACATGAAGGTTGGACCACATAATAACAGTCTGTGGGTGGGGGAAGAACAGATGTGACAGATATGGCTCCTCATCTCTACAACTTGCTCTTCTTTTTGTGTGAACAGAAGTCCAGGCCAGGTTGTGATTTACTCAGGCTTTCAGTCTTGAATGCAACATGTACAGTTGAAGTCGGAAGTTTACATACACTTAGGTTGGAGTCATCAAAACTCGTTTTTCAACCACTCAACAAATTTCTTGTTAACAAACTATAGTTTTGGAAAGTGTTTTAGGACATCTACGTTGTGAATGACACAAGTAATTTTTCAAACAATTGTTTACAGACAGATTATTTAACTTATAATTCACTCTATACCCACAATTCCAGTGGATCAGACGTTTACATACACTAAGTTGACTGTGCCTTTAAACAGCTTGGTAAATTCCAGAAAATGATGTCATGGCTTTAGAAGCTTCTGATGGGCTAATTGACATCATTTGAGTCAATTGGAGGTGTACTTGTGGATGTATTTCAAGGCCTCCCTTCAAACTCAGTGCCTCTTTGCTTGACATCATGGGAAAATAAAAATAAATCAGCCAAGACCTCAGAAAAAAAGTTGTAGACCTCCACAAGTCTGGTTTATCCTTGGGAGCAATTTCCAAACACTTGAAGGTACCACGTTCATCTGTACAAACAATATTACGCAAGTATAAACACCATGGGACCACACAGCCGTCATACCTCTCAGGGAGGAGATGCATTCTGTCTCCTAGAGATTAACCTACTTTGGTGCGAAAAGTGTGAATCAATCCCAGAACAACAGCAAAGGACCTTGTGAAGATGCTGGAGGAAACAGGTACAGAAGTATCTATATCCACAGTAAAACGAGTCCTATATTGACATAACCTGAAAGGCCCCTCAGCAAGGAAGAAGCCACTGCTCCAAAACCGGCATAAAAAAGCCAGACTATGGTTTGCAACTGCACATGGGGACAAAGATCGTACTTTTTGGAGAAATATCCTCTGGTCTGATGAAACAAAAATAGAACTGTTTGGCCATAATGACCATCGTTATGTTTGGAAGAAAAAGGGGGAGGCTTGCATTCCAAAGAACACCATCCCACCCGTGAAGCACGGGGGTGGCAGCATCATGTTGTGGGTGTGCTTTGCTGCAGGAGGGACTGGTGAACTTCACAAAATAGATGGCATCATGAGGAGAGAAAATTATGTGGATACTGTATATTGAAGCAAAATCTCAAGACATCAGTCCGGAAGTTAAAGCTTGGTCGCAAATGGGTCTTCCAAATGGACAATGACCCCAAGCATACTTCCAAAGTTGTGGCAAAATGGCTTAAGGACAACAAAGTCAAGGTATTGGAGTGGCCATCACAAAGCCCTGACCTCAATCCTATAGAAATTCTGTGAGCAGAACTGAAAAAACGGTGTGCGAGCAAGGAGGCCTACAAACCTGGCTCCATTACACCACCTCTGGCAGGAGGAATGGACCAAACTTCACCCAACTTATGTGGGAAGCTTGTGGAAGGCTACCCGAAACGTTTGACCCAAGTTAAACAATTTAAAGGCAATGCTACCAAATACTAATTGAGTGTATGCAAACTTCTGACCTACTGGGAATATGATGAAAGAAATAAAAGCTTAAATAAATCATTCTCTCTACCATTATTCTGACATTTCACATTCTTAAAATAAAGTGGTGATCCTAACTGACCTAAGACAGGGAATTTTTACTAGGATTAAATGTCAGGAATTGTGAAAAACTGAGTTTAAATGTATTTGGCTAAGGTGTATGTAAACTTCCAACTTCAACAGTATATTGTGTATTGTTTGTCTTAGTTCTGCAACAAGTTCAAATATCTGGATGGAACATGCACGCATGTACTGTAAACACACAATGCGTACACATGTTGGCACGCATTCACGCACACACACAGATAACATAAGAGGGGAGAAGGTAGCCTAGCGGTTAAGAACGTTGATCAGTAACGTTGTAACGAAAGGTGACCGGTTCGAGTCCCTGAGCCGACTAGGTAAAAAATGTCCTTGTGCCCTTGAGCAAGGCACTTAACCCTGACTGCTCCTCTAAGTTGCTCTGGATAAGAGTGTCTGGTAAAATGCATATGTGGGAGAAGAGATAGCACCATCTTTGTTGTCAAGTCTTGGGGGATGACAGTTGATATGGACACTGTTATAGCTATAATCATACAAGCTGTTATAGCTATAGTCATAAAAGCTGTTATAGCTATAGTTGTACAAGCTGTTATAGCTATAGTCGTACAAGCTGTTATAGCTATAGTGGTACAAGCTGTTATAGCTATAGTCGTACAAGCTGCTATAGTTGTACAAGCTGTTATAGCTATAGTCATAAAAGCGGTCAAACTCTGAGAAAGAGGAATTTGGGGATTGATCTAGTCATAGTGGGTGGCAGGTAGCCTAGCAGCAAGAACGTTGGGCCAGTAACCGAAAGATAGCTGGTCACTGGTTTAAATCAAATCAAATGTATTTATATAGCCCTTCTTACATCAGCTGATATCTCAAAGTGCTATACAGAAACCCAGCCTAAAACCCCAAACAGCAAACAATGGTGGTGTAGAAGCACGGTGGCTAGGAAAAACTCCCTAGAAAGGCCAAAACCTAGGAAGAAACCTAGAGAGGAACCAGGCTATGAGGGGTGGCCAGTCCTCTTCTGGCTGTGCCGGGTGGAGATTATAACAGAACATGGCCAGATGTTCAAATGTTCATAAATGACCAGCATGGTCAAATAATAATAATCACAGTAGTTGTCGAGGGTGCAGCATGTCAGCACCTCAGGAGTAAATGGTCTGGGACAGGTAGCACGTCCGGTGAACAGGTCAGGGTTCCATAGCCGCAGGCAGAACAGTTGAAACTGGAGCAGCAGCACGGCCAGGTGGACTGGGGACAGCAAGGAGTTATTATGCCAGGTAGTCCTAAATACCCAATCCGACAAGGTGAAAAATCTATCGATTTGCACTTGAGCAAGGCACTTAACCCTAATTTGCACCGGGGCGCTGTACTATTATGACTGACCCTGTAAAACAACACATTTCACTGCCCCTATCTGGTGTATGTGACAATAAAAAATATATATATATTAGTGCTCCAGCTAAAACTGAAATGACTAGTCCTATATTAAATATAATCCGACCTTTAGCTGGACAGTTGAACCAAGTCATTAGTCAAGGAACATTAATAGCAGTGCCTGTCTTCTAATGATTTTCCATGAACTTTTAGGGAAAATGTCAAGAATATGCCATCCCATAATTGTTAAGCCTTTTAACTGCAAAAATTGCAGCCAATAATTATTGAATGTGCTATTAGTGGGTGCTAAGTAACTACACAATATAACCATTTCTCAGAATATGCATTATATCGCAAACCTCCGTATCTAAATGACTTAATTTCAATTCAGACTGATCTTTGCCTTTGATCTCTCTCGTCTCATCTTTCTCCTCACTCCTTTTTCACTCACTCCAGCTTTCTGTCACGCTCTATGACACACAATGTGAGCTTTGCCCATTTGCCCATTTGCCCACCAAAAATCACATTTCTTTATTGACAGCTAAATTGTTTTACTTCAAAGCCCAGCACATAAAGAATACATTTTTGCAATGTATTCCCAATGGAGCTGACTTTCCTATCGCTTTCGGTTGAACAAATCTGCCGACTATGAAAATATGCTTTAGTGTCATTAACTGATTTGAACAGCACTGTGCAATTCTAAGTTGCTTAGATTTAACTCACATAGTGACAATAGGTGGTACAGCGGCATTCATTTAAAATGCGGCTTTCAATTTATTTAAGAAGAGACTTCAATAAGCTTTCCTTTGCCTTAAAATATACTACTTATAATGTAAAATGTATATCTTCGAATTAACAGGAAACTAGTTTTGACAAGAAGTTTACCACAGATTGATTCCAGATGAATGCACATAGCTCAGTCCATAGGTGAAACCTGTGAAGAATTTTTACTGTAGAAACTGTAGTTGGGCCATTATCAAATCCATCCACTGTGACACAAAACATATTGCCTTTTGGCACATCATTATTTGCTCTTGAATAAAAAGGCTGAAAGGTCATCAGTTTCCAATCTCACTGGGTAAATAATGACCAAGTCTCATACTATCTAATAGTTTCTAAATGGACATGTTACATTAGAATGGGCATCACTGCTGAACAAGTAAATGAGCTATATGTGCTTTAAATGGGGTTAAGGTTAGGGTTAGGTATTTACATCTCATTTGTGGTTTACTACTGTCATCTCCAGCTTGTCCAGATAGCCTAGTAACAACTGTGAAAGTAATGACTGTGAAGTCCCATGTGTGCACTCAAGGTAACAACCACACGGTCCTTGCGGTGCATTCTGGGATATGTATGAGTGACCCTTAACCTCCCACTGACCCTAACTATCCCTCAATGGTCCTCCCAGGTGGGCATAACAGCGACAGTGATCAGGTGCCTCCACTTCCATAATCCAACGCTCTGGGCTTGCATAACAACAACTCATAAAGACAAGAAAGGAGATCACAGAAATTGTGAGCAATAACAAAAAGCTAAGGAATGGAGAAGACAATAAAGGATAAATTGAATACACATTGCCCCGGGGAGATGATGTTATGCGTGGAGATTACTGATGTCCAAGGAAACCTACTTGGGTCTAAATTAGTCTGCCTGACTCTATGAGAATACTAACGGGTAGTTGTAGATCCAGAGTTGAGAACTGCCTGGACAAGTTACACTGCATTACCTGCCAATTGGAGGAGTAGTGTCATGGATGTTAATTAGGAGAAGTGGACATCTTAATTTAGATTTTAATTAGATGACAAAGTCTTATTGTGGGATCTAATAGCTGTTACAGATGGGTTCAATTCCTTGTTATCTGTGAGAAGGGAGTACTATTCAGAGGTCATTGTGTGAATATTCATCTTCAAATGTTTTTCTCAATAATAAAGGGGAAAGATTCGTTTTTTTTATGGTGAGTAGATCAAAAGGCATTATAGAATTGTATCATATGGGCACAGCTTGATTATTGAAGGTGTCACATGGGATGACGCTGGAGAGACGAAGCAGGTACGGGGAGTCAAACATTTAGTGAAGAACGGACATGGAATGAGACAAGAACAGCGTCAGCAAACTAGTAATACAAACAAAAAACAATTAATGCAGAAGCGGGAGAGCAGACGTGACAAAAGGTAAACTGTGTTATTCCTTAACTGAGGTCTTGGTCGCAAGGATGAATTCTGAGGTAGCGGTTCACAGGCTGTATTTTGGGAAACATTATGGGGGAAAAGCAAGTATGTTGGCCAAATGTCTGAGGACTTACTGCCCATAGAAACAGATTTAGAGGTGGCCAGGCTAATGCAAGAAGCTGCACCACACGTGTCATTAGTCCAGTTTAAAATCCCCAAATTTTCTTATGTTATCTATATTTCAACCTTCCTCAGACTTTACTATAGTTCTTCAACATGGCTTTTATTGTTAATGGAGAGTGTGTGAAGCCCTGCACTGGGAGCTTAAATTTGTCGCCACGTCAAATTTTCTCTCAGAGAGTGCTCCCGAAAGGACAGACATCGAGGTTACAAAGATGGTGAGAAACTTTCTCTTGGCGATGAAAAATCCCTTTGCATTGAAACAATTGCTACCTTTACCATTCTGTTACAAGCCTCTCACCTCTGGCGTTTCAATTTGCCCAGTCCAGCTGTCACTGTTCTGGAAGTAACTTGAATTTGGAGACAAAGATTGAGGGGGGAAAAATAGCAACTACACGGAGGAGAAATGAGACATTCAGGAAAAGGTTTGAGAGCTTTTTCTTTGATATAAGAAAAAGAATGCAGCCTATCTATTATAAACAAGAAAAGCATTGACCATACAGTATGCTACAGTTTATTTAAAAAATGTTATTCAAATAACTTTTCAGTGCTGTAAACTCGGGTCTACTCTCTTCTCATGGTCTTTCTAGTTTTCACTCTAATTCAGCGTTTCAACATTCCGCCGACTTCTTCTGAGCATTTTCATTGATATTTCCACATTTCTACAGCGGCTGCCTTTTCAAGGATCAGTGAGGTAGCATGGACGTTCGACAAGTTCTGGGCCTGCTACCAGGTTAGGTTGGTCAAGGCTGCTGCCTCCCATGGCATGCTCTTCCTCTTTCCTTCAACGTTATTTATTTGGGGTTTGGATTACTTCCTAATGTAATTCCTAAATTACCTGTTCTCTTTCTCGCTTTCATAAGAGAGATTGCTCACAGCTCGAGTTTTCCTCTCAAGTTTAGGTTTAAGCGATGAAGCATGATTGTGAATGGTTTTCCTCCGGACTTTTCTTTATTGAACTTTCCTCCTTTCCAATTTAAATGTAACATCCATGCTACCCAGGAGCACTCGACCTGATTTACGTAGTGCTGAAAATAAGATCAAATGCATGAGAGGCTAGTTCTCCTAAAAAATGTGATAGCCTTTGCAGGCAGGGATAGTTGATTGAATTTAGCAGGTGGTTTTGAAAAGGGACATAGAGACGGAGGGATAGCTTTGAGTTGGCATTTATTTCAAAGATTTCCACTCGGTTTTAAAGATGCCTTTATTCAACAGACATTGTAAATAATTTACCGAAGGGATTCAGGTGATGTTGTGTCATTACTCACAAGGGCGGGTAGAGTCAACATTAGGATTCAAACTTGTGGCCCTGTGGTCACCAATCTGATCCTTTCATCAACAGTTACTGTTCCATGCTGCTGGCTCTGAAACCCCAGGGGGCCTGTTCAGGAGGTTGCAATGACATAGAACATTCAGATAGAAATGCATTGTGTAGAATATTCAAAATATTTTAAAAGTTCTAAATGTTTCAGCTCATTGAACATATCCCAGGTTGTGAGATCTCATAGGTTCTCACATCACCCTTTATCACTGATCTACCATCATGACTTTGCCATGCTGCTCTATAGGCTATGATGGAAAGATAGCCTATTCTGGGGATCTGTAACATTGAATCAACCTCAAATAGGAGACCAAAATGCTAGCAGACAGTCTTGATTCCTGTGCTGAGCCTGGCCTTTTGGTGGCTTGACATTTATGGCCAGTTCTGATGGCTGAACGAGAGGAGGTAGCGTACCCTCTCATGTGCTTCCTGCCTAGGCCCTGTTCCCCTCTCCCTTTCAATTAAGGATGGTTATGTCCTGAGGGCTGACCCAGAAAAGGCTAGGAGCCTAACCAAAATATTGTGTGGCCTTATAAAGGTCACGTGAACTTGGAATTCATGGCCTTTTTGTAGACAGATAACTTCCTTTAAGGCTACATATTGAATATGACTGTTCAAGCACGGTGATCAACCAAGTAAACTAAGCACTAATCATTTTGTGAGATAGCTGCTATAACAAAGATATGATTTGTGAAAGATGATCGATAATCATAGTGGAGAGTAGAGAGACTACAATTAGACGTCTTAGAATATGCTGTTTGAAATTACTTATGGTCCTTGGCAACAAAATAAGCCAGTTGTCATTGTTGTAGTCTCTTGTATGTGATGAGTGTATTTTGAAAAGTTACTTGGAGCGCCCTCAAAGCCTGCTTGAACCTGTTGCCATGGAAATGTATTGGCACAGTTGTAAAGAAAGAACAGTTCATTTGGAGCTTCAGAGAACTCTTCTTTCATGTCCTTATGTCAAACAGTATAAAACGTTTTTATCAGGTTATGGGTGACCGCTACTGTATGAATAGAATTCATCCATCCCCATTCCTCAAATTAACCTCTTTCTTTGGCTTGAGAGGAATTTAGCCAGCAAAGATGTTAGTCAAATATCCAGTTTATTCCAGTTTGTCTAAGTTTCCCATCTCTGCAATAGCCAGGGATGCACTGAAAGTGAAGTACTGGTAGCTGCAATAGAGATAAATGCTACTTGGAGGAGATATGAAGTTCAATTGATTCACATTCATGACAGAATGGTTGTCGTTGCCGTCTTGTTTCCCTGTTGTTTCTTGTTACATTCCAGTCATTACCCTGTTATGTCAGCAATGTAAACTGAAGTGCTACCATATTGGTATTATTCCAGACATAAATCTCTTTTGAATTGCTTGCGGGGTTAACTTGTTTATCACAAAGGCATTCCATTAAAGTAAGTAAAGTCCTCACAGCTACAACTTTGCCATTGACGATATCGGTTGGATGTATTGAATATAGTTCACTGGCGTAACACAGTTACTCTGTTTTAAAATCACCATTGTCCTCATGGTGAAATCCCTGAGCAGTGTCCTTCCTCTCCAGCAACTGAGTTAGGAAGGACACCTGTATCTTTATAGTGACTGTGTGTATTGATACACCATCCAAAGCCTAATTAATAACTTCACCATGCTCAAAGGGATATTCAGAATCTACAATTCTTAACACATCTACGAATCAGTGCCCTTCTTTGCGAGGCATTGAAAAACCTCCCTGGTCTTTTTTGTTGAATCTGTGCTTGAAATTCACTACTCGATTGAGTGACCTTTCAGATAATTGTATGTGTGAGGTACAGAGATGGAATAGTTATTAAAAAAGAATGGTAACCACTATTATTAAACACGGAATGAGTCGATGTAACCTATTATTGTAACGGGCTTCCTCCATCTCTTCATCCGAAGAGGAGTAGCAAGGATTGGACCAAAGTGCAGCGCGGCTAGTGTTCAACATGTTTAATAAAATAACAAGTGAAACACTACAAACAACATACAAAATAACAAAATGTGCAGAAACCGAGACAGACCTATCTGGTGCAGACAATCACAGAGACAGGAAACAAACACCCACAAAATCCCAACACAAAACAAGCCTCCTATATATGAGTCTCAATCAGAGACAACGACTACCATCTGCCTCTGATTGAGAACACACACTAGGCTGACATAGAAACAGACAAACTAGACACACAACATAGAATTCCCACCCAGCTCACGTCCTGACCAACTAAACACATACAAAACAACAGAAAACAGGTCAGGAACGTGACAATTATGTGATTTGTTAAGCACATTTTTACTCCTGAACGTATTTAGGCTTGCCGTAACAAAGGGATTGAATACTTACTGACTCAAGATATTTCAGCTTTACATTTTTTAGGAATTTTTAAGATTTTCCACAAACAGAATTCCACTTTGACATTATGGGATATTGTGTGTAGATCAGTGACACAAAATCTCAATTGAATGAATTTTGAATTCAGGCTGTAACACGACACCATTTGGAAAAAGTAAAGGGATGTCAATACTTTCTGAAAACTATATATATATATATATATACACTGTATATATATACAGTATATATACAGCTATGTACAGTATTTAGCTGCTATTTATAAACTTAAAAAGAAAATTACACATCAACTACCCTAACAATGAGAAAAAAATCAGTCTGCTTGAGGATACATTTAGCCACTATTTATTGTTGAACTAATCAGGTTTTGTCTGGCTAATAGCCTACACAAATGGGATGTAATCAAGGGTAAATTAAATTCAACTTGAGAGACTCCCCTGGTCATCTGAAGTCCTCCTGAGACATTGTTCAGTATATGTCCATTGCGCTGCACACAATTTAAACATAGTTTTGGCCAAGTTATACCAGAGATAAGGGACTATTGATATTGCAACCACACAACTCAAATATCGGTTCACATCGCAAACTGCTTTTTTAGTTTGTGCCCAGCTTCCCTGATGTTGCCATGGCAATCAAGCTGTTTTCAACCATCCTTTTAACAGTCACTTCTACGAAGAGATCGTTTTCTAAAATAAAACTCATAAAGAACTACCTAAGAATGAATCATTGGGCTCTCGGTCTGATATGGTGCTTTTGAACACCTGAGTAAGCTCCACTCATTGCATCAATGACAGGAGCATGGGCCCTCAGAGCTCGTGGGCCCCCCAGACTGATGTGGGCTGCAGGGGTGTCCAGTATGCCAGTAATATAGTTAGGTGTGCCGGTTAACCCAGAACTACAATCTTGCGTAATTTGGTCAGCTACTCGATTAGGTTCTGGAAGAAGCGTGTTACCAAAGTCTCCACCCTCGCTATGGGAAATCTTCATCCGTGGAAGCGATGCACGTTAAGCACCGCCTTCGCCCAATCCTGACACGTCCAAATAACCAGTGACTCGGAACTACTGATGTTCGTTATCTCACGCATCCCATAGCATGCCGACAGATCTACTGTTCCAGTTATGCTTAGGTAGTCTGTCCACGAGAGATTAGATATTGTCCAATCCTGTAAATGAAGACAGATAGGCCCTTACAGGGTATACTGTATATTGCTGCCTGCTTCTATTCAGAAAGAGCAATGTTCCATCTTCACAGAAGCCTTAGTCACCAACACCAGTAAAAATTTTGGGATATCACCCAATCACTCTTCCTTTTACCATCCAGTTTACACAGATTTCCTCCTGCTCCCTTGACTTTACAGGCTGATATGTGACAGTCATTTCTTAGCCTCTAGTGCTTGTTGATATGATCACAAATAAATGTGATTCACAACAGAACTCTCTGACCTCAATCGGAGCCAATTAAAATACCCTTTAAAACCCAATATACACTTGTAATTTATTAATGACACCATAGCAATGAAACTCAAATTTAGCTCCAGCCTGCTGCCGACAAAGGTACGACATTACTAATGCAGGCGCCAGGCAACCCGACTCTAAGATCTATTAACCTTCACTTTCCCAGTGTTTCATTATTATCTGCGTGAGATATTGTCACGGGGAACTCAATTTGAGAAGCGAAGCTACTGGGTTTCAAGAGGGGGTGATAGGACCATGTTTGTTTTAGCCTGTCTGGCTGGTCGGCTGGCACACACCATGCACAGTCAGCCTCTCGCTCGCCGAAGTGATTCTGACTCACCCAGATAAGGATAGAGTTGGGAGAGCGCCATGATTCATTATTTCATTTTCACATGGCGCGAGACGCATCATTTGTGCAAATGAAGGGGGAAGACGGTCTGATGTATGGCATAGCTGGGTTGCGTTTGTCTCGCTGAACTGATAAATGCAGATACAAAAGGTCTATTGTGTTTAGATGGACTTCTGTTTGAGTCATTGGGAAAGCCACAATGGCATGATGTGAGGACTCTATACTTCTCCTTTTATTCTGAAAATTTGGCCATTTCATTGAGTCACTGGACCGAGGTAGACCTGGAAGTCGAGGTAGTACAAATACATCTGGCTAAGCAGCTAAACAAAAACAAACACACTTTTGCCAACTCCTACCCCCTCAGTTTCAAAACAAGTGCAGACCCAGGGGCAGCCCTTTTGACCGAATTATAAATGCAGCTTTAATGTCAAAGTCACTCATCTCGTGATGATAACACAATGCAAATGTTTATCCCTCAATCATGCAACACATGTTATTCACTCCTGCACCATATGGAATACTGTATGATGCAATACTATGTTTATTTCATTTTTATTATTGAGAAACCAATCAAGTACTGTAGGTTGAACAGAAACTATATGCAACTCCCGTTGAAGGATTGAGTAGAAGCAAGTCCCATTTAAATCCTGTCTTGTTGTATACCTGTCAATCACAGTCAAATCTACTATCCATATTGTTACTACACAGAAAAGCAGGATTATGTTGGACCACAATATGATCAGTTAATAGAATATTGTAAGCACTACATGTCCAAAGTAATTTTATCATGTGGCCCCTAAATATATGTTGATTATAGATTGTGTTTGTCTTAAAAGCTTCCAAGTCATAGTGGACTTGTTTGTGGCTTCAGTATGAATTTGGGGGAGAATGTGGTAAGAGCAGATAACCTGCACCGTTTCCTGAGAGCAGAGAACCTGCACCGTTTCCTGAGAGCAGAGAACCTGCACCGTTTCCTGAGAGCAGAGAACCTGCACCGTTTCCTGAGAGCAGAGAACCTGCACTGTTTCCTGAGAGCAGAGAACTGGCACCGTTTCCTGAGAGCAGAGAACCTGCACCGTTTCCTGAGAGCAGAGAACCTGCACTGTTTCCTGAGAGCAGAGAACCTGCACCGTTTCCTGAGAGCAGAGAACCTGCACCGTTTCCTGAGAGCAAAGAACCTGCATCGTTTCCTGAGAGCAGAGAACCTGCACTGTTTCCTGAGAGCAGAGAACGTGCATTGTTTCCTGAGCCTCAGAGAACAAGACAAACATACTGAAGGTCATGAGCTGTTTAGAGATGAGTCCAAACAGCCTGATGTTGTTCTCAACCAGCGTTTAGCCAAATATTCACTTGGCATGGAGGATGCAACAAATTTCACTTTCAAGCCAGATATCATAGGACTGGATACACTTTGGCCTCCTCATCATCTTTGTTGCTGTCATCCTCACCACCACCACCATCCACTTCCCAGCATGTTGATCCTATTCTCTACACATCATCCTCATCACACTCCTCATCCTCCTCACCACCATCACCATCCACTTCCCAGCATGTTGATCTTATTCTCTACACATCATCCTCATCACCATCCTCTTCATCATCATCACCCCCACCCCCACCAAAATCAGTTCATGAGATCACTGGGAACTCCACAAGATCCACTCAGGCAAGCGTGAGCCATCTGGCAAAAAATCAAATAGCACACACGACACAATCTTCCCAAAGATGATCACAGTCATCGCATAAGTCTCTAATTTTCATTAGAGCAATTTCATTCCCACTGACATGGGGGATAAGTGCTGTGGTGTAGAAGCCATCTGCCTACGCTGGTCCTAGGTCAGCTCTGCAGGGGTAGTGAGGCAGAAGACTCTCTGTACTGTCGTCTTCAGTTTAGGTCTGGAATGGAGTCGATCTGGAACACCATGTTCTTTAAACACAATACAAAGTGGTTGACCTCTAGAATCTTCATCTCAGTCAGTGGTAAGATTATCCTGTTCTTGGGTTCTCTACAACCCTTTACTTGTATCCCTTATGGGATTTTGATATCGTGAACAATGGATGTCATTTATTAAAAATGTATGAAAAACAAAGCGTTTGTATTGAAAGTTTTATCACAGAAAAATGACTTACCCCCATGTGGTTTTTGGGTCTGGACTGATCCAGGCAGGTAGATGGATGAGAATGTGCATAGGTTCATGTTAAGTCAAGGACGATCCATGTTGTAATATTTGCTTCTTTATCTTGAAACTAAACAACATCTCTTGACGTTTTTGCAGCTAAGCCATCGTCCCCGGAGATGCAATGTTCTGATAATTTTCAGTGCATTTTGCATAAGTAGCGTTTCTTGAGCATACTAAGCAGAAAGATAAGGCCTTTGAGAGCTGTAAACTCATGTACTTCATCAAAGCATTTCTTAGACATCAAGGTTTTTCCGCTGGGAATCCGTCCAACCCCCACCTGACTTTGCAGGATGTCACTGTCCTAGCTGGCGTAAACAGGTGGCATTCTGAGTAACATAACCTTCCGAGCTTTGTAAAACAGCTGATTATTAACCTTAGAACCTTCTTAGAACTTTCTTAAAAGTGTCTCATGAAGCAATCTGGCATTGCAGTCCTTCAGTCCTTCATGTGTTTAGTTAATTGTTCAACCATTCGTTTATTTATTAATTCGTTCTTTTATCTTGTTGCTGTATATCTATTATCTTTGATTTCATGTTTCTTTTATGTTGTTACTCATTTATTCACCTGATTATATACTTCCGGGGCTTGGGCTGAGGTGAGGACCACTCCTGATGCCATTTGTTGGGAAGATCGGTGAGAAGACATTAAGAAGAGTGACGTCTGTTTAATGGGAAATATTAGATGAGTAAAGTTGTCCTTTCCCCACAAAGAATGTTGTAAAAACTTCTCCAGACCACGAACGAGCCGTCAAATCAAAAATCTTCACAAATGCTGACCGACTACCAGTCTTCGACACCACCCTCTCCCTTTAATCCCTTTAAAGCAGCCGCCTGCCTCCTAGCCACGGCCAGCAACCCTTCAATGGTGTTTGTTGTCGTGTCCTTTACTGTCGGTGCTAATTCCCTCCAATTTGTTCTCTCTCACTCGTCCTCAGGTTGAGTGCATCGTTATTCTCTTTGATTTTAATTGCTTATTGCTTCATGAAGACAGCTATACCCTCGACACCTTTGCGGTTCCCTGCTGAGCTTGGTTAAAGACGACTGACATTAATGTTTCAGAAGGTCGTGACAGCATGGCAGACGCAGCATATGGCTCGCATCCCTCTGAAAAAAAGTGTACCTGATCAATTATTCATCATGGCGTCTTGTTTATAATTTCTCACCTGACACAAAATAAGTAGCTAAAGCCAACTTAATATCACTTATGTCACCGTAATCAATAAGGTACAGTGCCTTCAGAAAGAATTTACACCCCTTGACTTTTTTCACATTTTGTGTTACAGCCTGAATTTAAAATTGATTACATTTAGATTTTGTGTCAGGGATTTACACACAATACCCCGTCATGTCAAAGTTTAATTATGTTTTTAGAATGTTTTACAAATTAATAAAAAATTCTATGCTGAAATGTCTTGGGTCAATAAGTATTCAACCCCTTTCTTATGGCAAGCCTAAATAACTTAAATAATACTTTCAAGGATTCACTCTGTGTGCAATAATAGTGTTTAACGTGATTTTTTAGTTGTACCTCACACATACAATTATCTGTAAGTTCCCTCAGTCGAGCAGTGAATTTCAAGCACAGATTCAACCACAGTGAGGTTTTCCAATGCCTCGCAAAGAAGGGCATCTATTGGTAATTGGGTAAAGAAAAAGCGGACATTGAATATCACTTTGAGCATGGGGAAGTTATTAATTACACTTTGGATGGTGAATCAATACACCCAGTCACTACAAAGATTAAGGCGTTCTTACTAACTCAGTTGACGGAGAGGAAGGAAACCTCTCAGGGATTTCAGGCCAATGGTGATTAAACGAGTTAAACGAGTTTAATGGCTGTGATTGTCACGCCCTGGCCTTATTATTCTTTGTTTTCTTTATTATTTTAGTTAGGTCAGGGTGTGACATGGGGAATGTTTATGTTTTGTTGTTTTGGGTGTTTATTTGGTAAAGGGGTTAATGGGTGTAGTATATGGTTTTGTGTTGAGTGTAGATGTTTAGCATTGTCTATGGTGGTTAGTTATCTAGGAGAGTCTATGGTTACCTGAATGAGTTCCCAATTAGAGACAGCTGATTTCGGTTGTCTCTGATTGGGAGCCTTATTTAGGGTAGCCATAGGCTCTCATTGGTTGTGGGTAATTGTCTATGTAAGAACGTTAGTAGCCTGTATGTTTGTGCACAACGTTTGTAGCTTCACGGTCGTTTTGTTATTTTGTTGTTTTGTTAAAGTGTTTTTGTGTCGTGTTCATCTTCGTGTTAAAATAAAAGAAGATGGCTTATTTTCCAACTGCTGCATTTTGGTCCGTTAATCCGCCACACGATCGTGACAGAATTACCCACCATAGGACCAAGCGGCATGGAAGGCGGCAACAGGACCTACCCACAAAGGATTTCTGGACATGGGAGGAGATACTGGATGGTAAGGGGCCTTGGGATCAACCTGGAGAATATCGCCTCTCTCGTGAAGAGCTGGAGGCAGCGAAAGCCGAGAGGAGGCGATATGAGGAGGCAGCACGGAGACAAGGCTGGAAGCCCGTGAGTACAACCCAAAAATTTCTTGGGGGGGGCCTTAAAGGGAGTGTGGCGAAGTCAGGTAGGAAACCTGCGCCTACTCCCTGTACTTACCGTGGAGAGCGAGAGTACGGGCAGACACCGTGTTACGCAGTAGAGCGCACGGTGTCTCCTGTACGCGTGCATAGCCCGGTTCGGTACATTTCAGCTCCACGTATCGGCCGGGCTAGACTGAGCGTTGAGCCATATGTCATGAAGCCGGCCCAACGCATCTGGTCACCAGTGCGTCTCCTCGGGCCGGCGTACATGGCACCAGCCTTACGCATGGTGTCCCCGGTTCGCCTACATAGGCCGGTGCGGGTTATTCCACCTCCCCGCACTGGTCAGGCGACGGGGAGCATAGAACCAGGTAAGGTTGGGCAGGCTCGGCGTTCAAGGGAGCCAGTACGCCTGCACGGTCCGGTATTTCCGGCGCCACCTCCCCGCCCCAACCCAGTACCACCAGTGCCTCCTCCACGCACTAGCTATATGGTGCGTGTCTCCAGCCCTTTACCACCAGTGTCTAAACCACGCATCAAGCCTCCTGTGTGTCCCCAGAGTCCTGTGCGTCCTGTTGCTGCTCCCCGCACTAGCCCTGAGATGCGTGTCTCCAGCCCGGTGCCACCAGTCCCGGCACCACGCACCAGGCCTACAGTGCGCCTCAGCCGGCAGGAGTCTGCCGTCTGCACAGCAATGACTGAACTGCCCGTCTCCCCAGCGCCATCTGAGCCATCCGTCTCCCCAGCGCCATCTGAGCCATCCGTCTGCAATGAGCCTGCAAAGCCGCCCGTCTGCCATGAGCCTGCAAAGCCGCCCGTCTGCCATGAGCCCACTGAGCCGTCCGCCAGACAGGAGCCGCTAGAGCCGCCAGCCAGACAGGAGCCGCTAGAGCCGTCCGTCAGACAGGATCTGCCAGAGCCGCCAACCAGACAGGATCTGCCAGAGCCGCCAACCAGACAGGATCTGCCAGAGCCGCCAACCAGACAGGAGCAGCCAGATCAGTCAGCCAGACAGGAGCAGCCAGATCAGTCAGCTAGCCATGAGCAGCCAGATCCGTCAGCTAGCCATGAGCAGCCAGATCCGTCAGCTAGCCATGAGCAGCCAGATCCGTCAGCTAGCCATGAGCAGCCAGATCCGTCAGCTAGCCATGAGCAGCCAGATCCGTCAGCTAGCCATGAGCAGCCAGATCCGTCAGCTAGCCATGAGCAGCCAGATCCGTCAGCTAGCCATGAGCAGCCAGATCCGTCAGCTAGCCATGAGCAGCCAGATCCGTCAGCTAGCCATGAGCAGCCAGATCCGTCAGCTAGCCATGAGCAGCCAGATCCGTCAGCCAGCCATGAGCAGCCAGATCCGTCAGCCAGCCATGAGCAGCCAGATCCGTCAGCCAGCCATGAGCAGCCAGATCCGTCAGCCAGCCATGAGCAGCCAGATCCGTTAGCCAGCCATGAGCAGCCAGATCTGTCAGCCAGCCATGGGCCGTCCCTCAGTCCGGAGCTGCAGTCCCTCAGTCCGGAGCTGCAGTCCCTCAGTCCGGAGCTGCAGTCCCTCAGTCCGGAGCTGCCATTCCTCAGTCCGGAGCTGCCCCTTACCCTGGTGCTGCCCCTTACCCTGGTGCTGCCCCTTACCCTGGTGCTGCCCCTTACCCTGGTGCTGCCCCTTACCCTGGTACTGCCCCTGACCCTGGTACTGCCCCTGACCCTGGTACTGCCCCTTACCCTGGTACTGGTCCTTAGTCCGGAGCTGTCCCTTAGTCCGGAACTCCCCCTTAATGCAATGGGGTTAATGTGGAGGGGGGTCGTTTGGAGGAAGCCTAGGAGGTGGTTAGGTACTGTGGTGACGTGGGGACTACGACCAGAGCCGGAGCCGCCACCGTGGAGGGGAGCCCACCCAGACCCTCCCCTAGACTGTGTATGGTGCGCCCGGAGTTCGCGCCTCAAGGGGGGGGTTATGTCACGCCCTGGCCTTATTATTCTTTGTTTTCTTTATTATTTTAGTTAGGTCAGGGTGTGACATGGGGAATGTTTATGTTTTGTTGTTTTGGGTGTTTATTTGGTAAAGGGGTTAATGGGTGTAGTATATGGTTTTGTGTTGAGTGTAGATGTTTAGCATTGTCTATGGTGGTTAGTTATCTAGGAGAGTCTATGGTTACCTGAATGAGTTCCCAATTAGAGACAGCTGATTTCGGTTGTCTCTGATTGGGAGCCTTATTTAGGGTAGCCATAGGCTCTCATTGGTTGTGGGTAATTGTCTATGTAAGAACGTTAGTAGCCTGTATGTTTGTGCACAACGTTTGTAGCTTCACGGTCGTTTTGTTATTTTGTTGTTTTGTTAAAGTGTTTTTGTGTCGTGTTCATCTTCGTGTTAAAATAAAAGACGATGGCTTATTTTCCAACTGCTGCATTTTGGTCCGTTAATCCGCCACACGATCGTGACAGTGATATGAGAAAACTGAGGATGGATCAACAACATTGTAGTTAATCCACAATACTAACAGAGTGAAAGAAGGAAGCCTGTACAGAATAAAAATATTCCAAAACATGCATCCTGTTTGCAACAAGGCACTTTAGTAATACTGCAACAAATACATTATGGCAAAGAAATGAACTTTTTGTCCTGAATACAAATCATCATGTTTGGGGCAAATCCACCACAACACATCACTGAGTACCACTCTTCATATTTTCAATATTGTTGGTGGCTGCATCATGTTATGGGTATGCTTTTCATCTGCAAGTGCTAGGGATTTTTTAATAAATAGAAAAGGAACAGTGCTAAGCACAGGCGAAGTCCTAGAGGAAAAACTGGTTGAGTCTGCTTTCCTTACAGACACTGTGAGACAAATCCACCTTTCAGCAAGACAATAACCTAAAATGCAAGGCCAAATATACACTGGAGCAGTGGTGATTTTAGCATGTAAATCTTTGTGGGGCAAAAAAAAAAAAAAATTGTGGGATGCATGCCAGCAAAGCCACTACATAACACAACACTAAACAATATATTAATTGCACTACAATGGTGACAAATGGTTCCCACAAACTGTTAGGGCCTACATAAAGCTGTCCCAACAGCAGAGTCCCAACAGCAGTCCCAACACCTTACCACTGCTACACCTGGCTATCAGCGGAGCCTTGTCTGGCAGCGAAACAGTTCATTCAGCCTCATTTACTGCCTTTAAAAAAACATAGCTGATATGGCTGACTTGCTTAAACAAATGTGGTTTCTACTGACAATTGAGATGTACAAACTAAAGTGTGGCATAAGGGGACGACAAACAATTGAGGCAATCTGTAATTTCAATTAAGACATTAATGAGCCAGCTAGGACGGACATAGCCATAACTATTTGTTCAGCACTTTTGAAATGTAAAGCAACAGAATTCAGAATATGGGCCGTTCATAGTATTCTCCCTGTACACCAAGTCAGAAACGTAGGATAACTGAAGGGGGAATAAAAGCAGACAATGAAAGCTCTTATATTTATATATTTTATATATTTTTTCTTATAATATTCAATGATTACATTTCTCAAAAATAGGTTATAGGCTACATGTGCACCACCAAGTCAGAGCAGTAAGCGAAATTAAGAGGTGAAAATAGACCAAATTATTAGGGTGAGGCACATTGCCAACTAACAGCTTACTACACAACATACACTTAGTATTATTTTCTTATATTACATCATTTATGCAGTAGCATACAAGACATTTTTGGACTCACCTTGTTGTGCTGTGCTCACTTCAACAGGAAGGTGGCGCGACGGTTCTTCATTGGCAAACTTGTCATCAAACTTTGTCATCAAAGTCTGTCATTCTCTGGATTTATGGTGCTTTCAAGACAACTGGGAACTCGGAAGAAAAAAAGGTTGAATCATGATGACATCAGTGATCTTCAGGTCGTAGCTCTAGAAAGAGGCCGGGGTGCCCTATTTACAATTCTGAGTTGGATGACTTTTCAAAATGTATTTTCCCAAGTTCCCAGTTGTCTTGAACTCACTAAAGTCAGATTTTGCAGCTCCGTGTTAACAGTTGTTTTGAGCACGGCACAAGTCATGCTTCATTGACAGCATGGCCAATGTTGAATGTGTATAATTTTAAAATAGGAAAAGAGACCCTTAATCTTAGATTTGTGACCACACAGCCACTCCACTGAATAGCAGGCTAATGATTGATTTGCAATGGTTGCAGTTAGCCACTGACTCCTTCCAAACCACTCATGGTTGAATTTGCGATTTCCAACTTGTTGTGTAATGTTTATGTCTAATGGCCGATAAGCACCGATACGTTTTATCTATAACTTATTTTCACTATTTCTCTTTAAAAGGATTAAAAAGGATTTGCCAGTAGATTGTCGACTTGATTCATGGTGATGACTGCTAGCTAAGATTTCCAATCAAAGCTACTGTAGATATAACGTGATTTGATGTAATTTTATCTGTGGCCAATGACCTTGAGCCTTTTTGGATGGGCACTTCTAATGTAACTCTATGGCAGCACCCAAGGGCTTGAATTTTCTAGCTCTGCCCTTAGACTTGGCGGTGACGTAGTGTCCCCATGAGTGACAGAACACCGAGTCAAACACGATGCAACGCCCCGTATTTTCTGCTGCCTTGCCTTACCACCACAGAAAGCACTGAGCTAGGTTGTTGTTCCAAGATGGCGTAGCAGTCGGACGTGTGTTTGTCTTGTCCCGTCTCATCCCGCGTAAATAGTCCTCGTATTTTTTGTATACATTTCGTATATATTTTAATTTCACTTTCCATCTAGGAACTGAATATACATTCCCGCAACCCGCCTCACCCAATGTGGTACGGATCTGCTATTTTTTATACTTTAGAACCGTAACCCCAATCAGAAGCTAGCCAGATAACTAGCTAGTAGTCAGTTAGCCACTGCTGCGGTCTTCACCCTTAACTCGGACACCAGCCAGCTTCAGCTCGGGCCAATACCTGCCAGTCTGCAGGCGCGATATCAACCCAGAGCATATAGGACTGCTTTTTCTCTACCACATCACCGGATTCCTGACGCAAGCTCTGGACAATTACACCGGTTACATCGTAGCTAGCTAGCTACAACAGAGTGGCTACTACTGGCTAACACCTCTGTCCCGAAACAAGCACCAGTTAGCCTTGAGCTAGCCTCGAGCTAGGCCCATCTGCCGGCTAGCCGAAGAGGTCTACCAGCGAATTCTTGGGCTACAATACCTCTTTTGCCAATTGGACTGGACCCTTTATTGCCGACACGGAGCCCCGCCGATCCATCACGACTGGTCTGCCGACGTAATTGTCCGAGACCTCCATCCTATGTTATCTTGCTACCGATAGGCAGCTACCCGGCCAGCTGTCTGGATCGCCGTGACCCCAACCAACCTCTACTCACTGGACCCTTATGATCACTCGATTAAGCATGCCTCTCCTTAATGTAAATATGCCTTGTCCATTGCTGTTCTGGTTAGTGTTTATTGGCTTATTTCACTGTAGATCCTCTAGCCATGCTCACTATATATCCAACCTCTCAGTTCCACCACCCACATATGCGATGACATCACCTGGTTTCAATGATGTTTCTAGAGACAATATCTCTCTCATCATCACTCATTACCTAGGTTTACCTCCACTGTATTCACATCCTACCATACCTTTGTCTGTACATTATTCCTTGAAGCTATTTTATCGCCCCCAGAAACTTCCTTTTACTCTCTGTTCTAGACATTCTAAACGACCAATTCTCATAGCTTTTAGCCGTACCCTTATCCTACTCCTCCTCTGTTCCTCTGGTGATGTAGAGGTGAATCCAGGCCCTGCAGTACCTAGCTCCACTCCTATTCCCCAGGCGCTCTCTTTTGATGACTTCTGTAACCGTAATAGCCTTGGTTTCATGCATGTTAACATTAGAAGCCTCCTCCCTAAGTTTGTTTTGTTCACTGCTTTAGCACACTCTGCCAACCCAGATGTTTTAGCCGTGTCTGAATCCTGGCTTAGGAAGACCACCAAAAATTCTGACGTTTTCATACCTAACTACAAGATTTTCAGACAAGATAGAACGGCCAAAGGGGGCGGTGTTGCAATCTACTGCAAGGATTGCCTGCAGAGTTCTGTTTTACTATCCAGGTCTGTTCCCAAACAATTTGAACTTCTACTTTTAAAAATCCACCTCTCTAAAAACAAGTCTCTCACTGTTGCCGCCTGCTATAGACCACCCTCTGCCCCCAGCTGTGCTCTGGACACCATATGTGAACTGATTGCCCCCCATCTATCTTCAGAGCTTGTGCTGCTAGGCGACCTAAATTGGAACATGCTTAACACCCCAGCCATCCTACAATCTAAGCTTGATGCCCTCAATCTCACACAAATTATCAATGAACCTACCAGGTATCACCCCAATTCCGTAAACACGGGTACCCTCATAGACATCATCCTAACCAACCTGCTCTCCAAATACACCTCTGCTGTTTTCAACCAAGATCTCAGCGATCACTGCCTCATTGCCTGTATCCGTAATGGGTCAGCGATCAAACGACCTCCACTCATCACTGTCAAACGCTCCCTGAAACACTTCAGCGAGCAGGCCTTTCTAATCGACCTGGCCGAGGTATCCTGGAAGGATATTGATCTCATCCCGTCAGTAGAGGATGCCTGGATATTTTTTTTAAATGCCTTCCTCACCATCTTGAATAAGCATGCCCCATTCAAGAAATTTAGAACCAGGAACAGATATAGCCCTTGGTTCTCTCCTGACCTGACTGCCCTTAACCAACAGAAAAACATCCTATGGCGTTCTGCATTAGCATCGAACAGCCCCTGTGATATGCAACTTTTCAGGGAAGCTAGAAACCAGTATACACAGGCAGTTAGAAAAGCCAAGGCTAGCTTTTTCAAGCATAAATTTGCTTCCTGCAACACAAACTCAGAAAAGTTCTGGGACACTGTAAAGTCCATGGAGAATAAGAACACCTCCACCCAGCTTCCAACTGCACTGAAGATAGGAAACACTGTCACCACCGACAAATCCACTATAATTGAGAATTTCAACAAGCATTTTTCTACGGCTGGCCATGCTTTCCACCTGGCTACCCCTACCCCGGTCAACAGCACTGGCCTCCCCTCTGCTACTCGCCCACGCCTTCCCCATTTCTCTTTCTCCCAAATACAGTCAGCTGATGTTCTGAAAGAGCTGCAAAATCTGGACCCTTACAAATCAGCCGGGCTAGATAATCTGGACCCTTTCTTTCTAAAACTATCTGCTGAAATTGTTGCCACCCCTATTACCAGCCTTTTCAACCTCTCTTTCGTGTCGTCTGAGATTCCCAAAGATTGGAAAGCAGCTGCGGTTATCCCCCTCTTCAAAGGGGGGGACACTCTTGACCCAAACAGCTACAGACCTATATCTATCCTACCCTGCCTTTCTAAGGTCTTCGAAAGCCAAGTCAACAAACAGATTACCGACCATCTCGAATCCCACCATACCTTCTCCGCTATGCAATCTGGTTTCAGAGCTGGTCATGGGTGCACCTCAGCCACGCTCAAGGTCATAAACGATATCTTAACCGCTATCGATAGGAAACAGTACTGTGCAGCCATATTCATTGACCTGGCCAAGGCTTTTGACTCTGTCAATCACCACATCCTCATCGGCAGACTCGACAGCCTTGGTTTCTCTAATGATTGCCTCGCCTGGTTCACCAACTACTTCTCTGATCGAGTTCAGTGTGTCAAATCGGAGGGTCTGTTGTCCGGACCTCTGGCAGTCTCTATGGGGGTGCCACAGGGTTCAATTCTTGGACCGACTCTCTTCTCTGTATACATCAATGATGTCGCTCTTGCTGCTGGTGAGTCTCTGATCCACCTCTACGCAGACGACACTATTCTGTATACTTCTGGCCCTTCTTTTGACACTGTGTTAACAACCCTCCAGGCGAGCTTCAATGCCATACAACTCTCCTTCCGTGGCCTCCAATTGCTCTTAAATACAAGTCAAACTAAATGCATGCTCTTCAACCGATCGCTGCCTGCACCTGCCCGCCTGTCCAACATCACTACTCTGGACGGCTCTGACTTAGAATATGTGGACAACTACAAATACCTAGGTGTCTGGTTAGACTGTAAACTCTCCTTCCAGACTCACATCAAGCATCTCCAATCCAAAGTTAAATCTAGAATCGGATTCCTATTCCGCAACAAAGCATCCTTCACTCATGCTGCCAAACATACCCTTGTAAAACTGACCATCCTACCAATCCTCGACTTCGGTGATGTCATTTACAAAATAGCCTCCAAAACCCTACTCAATAAATTGGATGCAGTCTATCACAGTGCCATCCGTTTTGTCACCAAAGCCCCATATACTACCCACCACTGCGACCTGTACGCTCTCGTTGGCTGGCCCTCGCTTCACACTCGTCGCCAAACCCACTGGCTCCAGGTCATCTACAAGACCCTGCTAGGTAAAGTCCCCCCTTATCTCAGCTCGCTGGTCACCATAGCAACGCCCACCCGTAGCACGCGCTCCAGCAGGTCTCTCTGGTCACCCCCAAAACCAATTCTTCCTTTGGCCGCCTCTCCTTCCAGTTCTCTGCTGCCATTGACTGGAACGAACTACAAAAATCTCTGAAACTGGAAACACTTATCTCCCTCACTAGCTTTAAGCACCAGCTGTCAGAGCAGCTCATAGATTACTGCACCTGTACATAGCCCATCTATAATTTAGCCCAACAACTACCTCTTTACCTACTGTGTTTATTTATTTTGCTCCTTTGCACCCCATTATTTCTATCTCTACTTTGCACCTTCTTCCACTGCAAACCAACCATTCCAGTGTTTTTTTTTACTTGCTATATTGTATTTACTTCGCCACCATGGCCTTTTTTTATATTTTTATTTATTAATATATTTTATTTGCCTTCACCTCCCCTATCTCACCTCACTTGCTCACATTGTATATAGACTTATTTTTCACTGTATTATTGACTGTATGTTTGTTCTACTCCATGTGTAACTATGTGTTGTTGTATGTGTCGAACTGCTTTGCTTTATCTTGTCCAGGTCGGAATTGTAAATGAGAACGTGTTCTCAATTTGCCTACCTGGTTAAATAAAGGTGAAATAAATGAAATAAATAAAAAGATTGAAACACTTGCATTTTGGAGCTGCCTTACTCAAGATGTAACGTCTTGACCAGAGTTCTTATGTGTTTTGCTTGTTTAGTGTTGGTCAGGATGTGAGCTGGGTGGGAATTCTATGTTGTGTGTCTAGTTCGTATGTTTCTATGTTCAGCCTGATATGGTTCTCAATCAGAGACAGCTGTCAATCGTTGTCCCTGATTGAGAATCATATATAGGTGGCTTGTTTTGTGTTGGGGATTGTGGGTGGTTATTTCCTGTCTCTGTGTTTGTGGTCTGCACCAGCTAGGACTGTGACGGTATGTTCTATTGTTATTTTGTATAGTATAGTGTATTGTTTTGTGTTGATTAAATTCATTATGGAAAATTACCACGCTGCGTATTGGTCCTCTGATCCTTCTCGCCTCTCCTCGTCTGAGGAGGAGGACGACTTAGACTGCCGTTACACAAGAAAACAAAAAAGACACCATGTGCGTTTGCAGCTTTATTAACTCAGTGATAGATATACATATATATACAGTTGAAGTCGGAGGTTTACATACACTTAGGTTGGAGCCATCAAAACTCGTTTTTCAACAACTCCACAAATGTGTTAACAAACTATAGTTTTGGCAAGTTGGTTAGGACATCTACTTTCTGCATAAGTCATTTTTCCAACAATTGTTTACAGACAGATTATTTCACTATCTCAATTCCAGTGGGTCAGAAGTGTACATACACTAAATTGACTGTGCCTTTTAAACAGCTTGGAAAATTCCAGAAAATTATGTTGTGGCTTTAGAAGCTTCTTATAGGCCAATTGACATAATTTGAGTCAATTGGAGGTGTACCTGTGGATGTATTTCAAGGCCTACCTTCAAACTCATTGCCTCTTTGTTTGGCATCATGGGAAAATCAAAAGAAATCAGCCCAAGTCCTCAGAAAGCAAATTGTAGACCTCCACAAGTCTGGTTCATCCATAGGAGCAAATTCCAAACGCCTGAAGGTACCACGTTCATATGCACAAACAATAGTACGCAAGTATAAACACCATGGGACCACGCAGCCGTCATACCGCTCAGGAAGGAGACGCTGGAGGAAACAGGTACAAAAGTATCTATATCCACAGTAATACCAGTCCTATATTGACATAACCTGAAAGGCCGCTCAGCAAGGAAGAAGCCACTGCTCCAAAACCGCCATAAAAAAAGCCAGACTACTGTTTGCAACTGCACATGGGGATAAAGATCGCACTTTTTGGAGAAATGTCCTCTGGTCTGATGAAACAAAAATAGAACTACTTGGCCATAATGACCATCGTTATGTTTGGAGGAAAAAGGGGGACGTTTGCAAGCTAAAGAACACGATCCCAACTGTGAAGCACAGGGGTGGCAGCATCATGTTGTGGGGGTGCTTTGCTGCAGGAGGGACTGATGCACTTCACAAAATAGATGGCTTCATGAGCAAGCAAAATTATGGGGATTTATTGAAGCAACATCTCGAGACATCAGTCCAGAAGTTAAAGTTTGGTCGCAAATGGGTCTTCCAAATCGACAATGACCCCAAGCATACTTCCAAAGTTGTTGCAAAATGGCTTGAGGACAACAAAGTCAAGGTATTGGAGTGGCCATCACAAAGCCCTGACCTCAATCCTATAGAAAATTTGTAGGCAGAACTGAAAAAGCGCGTGCGAGCAAGGAGGCCTACAAACCTGACTCAGTTACGCAACCTCTGTCAGGAGCAATGGGCCAAATTTCACCCAACTTGTGAGAAGCTTTTGGAAGTCTACCCGAAACATTTGACTCAAGTTAAACAGTTTAAAGGTAATGCTACCAAATACTAATTGAGTGTATGTGTCACGTTCTGACCTTAGTTCCTTTTTTATGTCTTTATTTTAGTTTGGTCAGAGTGTGAGTTGGGGTGGGCATTCTGTTGTTTTCCATGTTTTGTTCTATGGTTATATTTCTATGTGTTTGGCCTAGTATGGTTCCCAATCAGAGGCAGGTGTCAGTCATTGTCTCTGATTGGGAGCCATATTTAGGTAGCCTGTTGTAACGTTCCTGACCTGTTTTCTGTTGTTTTTGTATGTGTATAATGGTCAGGGCGTGAGTTTTGGGTGGGCAGTCTATGTTTTCTGTTTCTATGTTGGTTTTGGGTTGCCTGGTATGGCTCTTAGAGGCAGGTGTTTTGCGTTTTCCTCTAATTGAGAGTCATATTTAGCTAGGGTGTTCTCACTGTTTGTTTGGGGGTGATTGTCTCCTGTTTCGTCTATGTCTGTACCATACGGGACTGTTTGGCTGTTCGTTCGTTTGATGTAGTCTGCTCCTGTCCGTGAGTTCTACGTTTAGTTATGTAAGTTCATGTTCAGGTTTTCGTCTACGTCGTTTTCTTATTTTGTAAGTGTTTTGTTTTCGCTTTTGCCGTCGTATTCAAATAAAGAGATGGCTTATTTCCCTACTGCTGCGTATTGGTCCACTGATCCTTCTCTCCTCTCCTCATCTGAGGAAGAGGAGGACAACAGCCCTTATACCTGTTTTCCTTTGTGTTTTGTGGGTGGTTGTTTTCCTGTGTCTGTGTTTTCACCATACGGGACTGTTTCGTTTTCGGTTTGTGTCATTCAGGTTTTTATTTTTGTATTCTTAGTGTCCAGTTAAATTGAATATGGACATTTACCACGCTGCGCTTTGGTCCTCAACTCATTCCAACGACAAGCGTTACAGCATGTAAACTTCTGACCCACTGGGAATGTGATGAAAGATATAAAAGCTGAAATAAATCATTCTCTCTATTATTCTGACATTTCACATTCTTAAAATAAAGTGGTGATCCTAACTGACCTAAGACAAGGAATTTTTACTAAGATTAAATTTCAGGAATTGTGAAATTATGTAAATTTCCAACTTTAACTGTATGTATATATTTTTTTACATTGTATGCAAACTGATATGTGACACGTATTAATGCCAAAATAACATGCAAAACAGGAAAGCCCCTACAAAAATAATATATATAATTTTTTTGTGGGGGGGTAGGGCTCAAAACAGGTGGGTCTCTGACCGGGTCGCCCCGTCATTCAGGGCAGGTTTCTTACCAAAACGACATTGAACGTTTTTGAGTGGACTAGTTGCAGTTTGTACTTAAATCAAATTTATTCAAATCAAATGTATTTATATAGCCCTTCTTACATCAGCTGATATATCAAAGTGCTGTACAGAAACCCAGCCTAAAACCCCAAACAGCAAGCAATGCAGGTGTAGAAGCACGGTGGCTAGGAAAAACTCCCTAGAACGGCCAAAACCTAGGAAGAAACCTAGAGAGGAACCAGGCTATAAGGGGTGGCCAGTCCTCTTCTGGCTGTGCCGGGTGGAGATTATAACAGAACATGGCCAACATGTTCAAATGTTCATAAATGACCAGCATAGTCAAATAATAGTAATCACAGTGAACAGGTCAGGGTTCCATAGCCGCACGCAGAACAGTTGAAACTGGAGCAGCAGCACGGCCAGGTGGACTGGGGACAACAAGGAGTCATCATGCCAGCTAGTCCTGAGGCATGGTCCTAGGGCTCAGGTCCTCAGAGAGAGAGAGAGAAAGAAAGAGAGAGAGAAATATAGGATTAGAGAGAGCATACTTAAATTCACACAGGACACCGGATAAGACAGGAGAAATACTCCAGAAAATATATACTCTTGTAAATATATGGAAAGACTTAAATGGCTGTCTAGCAATGATCAACAACCAACTTGACAGAGCTTGAAGAATCTTTAAAAAAAAAAATGCGCAAATATTGTTTGCAAAGCTCTTAGAGTCTTACCCAGAAAGATGCAACTGTGAAAAGTGATTCTAACATTAAGAGGGTTGAATACTTATCTCATCAAGAAACATTCGTTTTTTAATTTTCCATTAACAAATTGCTTCCACTTTCCACAGTGTGTGTGTAGATAATTTATAAAAATTGTAAATTAAATCCATTTTAAGCCCACTTTGTAACGCAACAAACTGTAGAAAAAGTCAACGGTGTGCCTTCTGAAGGCACTGTATGTCCATGACTGTTCGAACAAGGCCAGAAATACTCAAGTCATTGGAGTTGTTCAAAACTATTTCAAAACTTTCTCAATTATCCATGGGGGTCATGAGTGTGTACTGGAGCTGAACATACTGTATGTATCACTCATTGGAGGTAGATTTGGCACTCTGACTCTGAACATACTGTATGCATCACTCATTGGAGGTGGATTTGGCACTCTGACTCTGAACATACTGTATGTATCACTCATTGGAGGTAGATTTGGAACTCGGACATATGTTCAACTTTACACGTAGTGAGCTACCGATGAACTATGAACGAATTGTGTGAAACAGCATTGGATACAGAATGTACAGAACCGGCTGTAAGCAGTGTTGCCAAATATGTTTAAGTGAGAATCGCTATTGGCTCCTTGATTTGTTGCTAGATTATGTTTTGCCATTGCTGCTATGATGTCACTGCACGAATTTACCTTGCTGCGGCATGCGGTCCCCGATGTAACATTTGTGCCCCCCTTTCCCGCTGCACACTGTCTCTGCCTGTGTGCGCACCGCTGCTGTGACATAATGACATAACATAATGTAGCAGGTGTAAAAGAAACGTCTGAGCAGTGTTTCATTCTTTCTGGTCCTGATAACTGTGCACACATACAGGTAACTGCCAAAATAATGGAAACACTCAAGTAATTGAGGGATACAAAGTTTATTGAGAGCAGGTGCTTCCACTCAGGTGTGGTTCCTGAATTAATTAAGCAATTAACATCTCATCATGCTTAAAGTCATGTATAAAAATGCTGGGCAGGTCACTATTTTGGCTACCATGGCTATAGGATGACAATGCCCCCATCCAGAGGGCACGAGTGGTCACTGGATGGTTTAATGAGCATGAAAATGATGTGAACCATATACCATGGCCGTCTTATAGGAGATTCTGGAGTGGCGCCTGAGACAGTGTTTTCCACCACCATCAACAAAACACCAAATTATGGAATTTCTCGTGGAAGAATGGTGTTGCATCCCTCTGATAGAGTTCCAGAAACCTGTAGAATCTATGTCAAGGTTCATTGAAGCTTTTCTGGCTCGTGTTGGCCCAACGCCCTATTAAGACACTTTATGTTGGTGTTTCCTTTATTTTGGCATCTACCTGTTTGTCCCGAGGGCCTGTGAACCCAACTCATTACCTTATCAAACATGTTATACATACATCATTGGGGCGGCAGGGTAGCCTAGTGGTTAGAGCATTGGACTAGCAACCGAAAGGTTGCAAGTTTGTAATCCCCGAGCTGACAAGGTACAAATCTGTCATTCTGCTCCTGAACAGGCAGTTAACGCCCTGTTCCTAGGCCGTCATTGAAAATAAGAATTTTTCTTAACTGACTTGCCTAGTTAAATAAAATAAAAAATTATTATTAAATACATACATCATTACCCCAATACAGTGGCGCCGGAATAGGACAAACTGTATCCTTTTATATTTAGTTGAATAAAAAAAATAAACACATGAAAGGAAGAGATGTTAGCTGCATGCTCAGTCACTTGAATCACAGCAGTGCTGGAAAAACAGATGCACCAAGTGAAGCAAAGCTTAACCAACTTGAACTGATCTACTTCAAAACAATCAGAGGAAATGGAGAGCGTATATAGCTATTCAGCTATTGAGACGCATGAATCAAAACACCCAGGAGAGCTTTGTCTCTCCGATGAAATCTGTTCACATCCAATTTGTATTTTAATATATGTGATGGAGATTTACCATCTCAAAGGACCAGTGTTGCCTCAATACCCTTGCCTTGCTACCCAAACTCCTTGCACCGGCCAAATGCAAAGCCACGCCCAGGACATTAGTTTCTTCTCCGCAATGAGTCTGGATCTGAGTATCTCCCCAACGATTTCTGGAATGCAAACACATTCTAACCATTCTGATTGGTCCCAGAAATGGATGGGTTCTACCAGAACACGTGGGTAAAGCTGCGTATTGAAAATGCATCATTGGCTTTGATACTCTGATTGGTTAGAGATTGTCCAATCGCTGATGACTTTGTTTTGTACAACACCCATCATTTTGATGTCACCACAAACGACTTCAATGATGGCCGTCTCAGACTGAAGTCTGTAGTGAACATACAGCAGCGGAAGAATTCAGTTTGAGTCGTCAGGCAATCAATACCGTGTTTTACAATACATATCAAGTAGACAGTAGTTAACACTTAATAGAACATTATGGACTCAGTTCTTTGTTGTTACTCGCCAAATAAGAAAAACTAAATGAAATCATTGATTTAATACTGTGTATACTATAAGATTCTCAATCTCTACAGTGCTTTATATGATCATACACTACACTGTTGTGATGATCATTCTATTGGCATGTACACCCTTCAGTGAACCAATAGGATGTGAAACCAAGTAAATATAAGGGCTACCTGCCTGAACAAGCAAACTTAAATCCGTTTTACCTCATTTCTACCAGCATGTCACATGTGCAACCAGAGGGGGGAAAAACTCTAGACCACCTTTACTCCACACACAGAGACACATACAAAGCTCTCCCTCACCCTCCATTTGGCAAATCTGGCCATCATTCTATCCTCCTGATTCCTGCTTGCAAGCAAAAACTAAAGCGGGAAGTACCAGTGACTCGCTCAATACGGAAGTGGTCAGATGACGTGGATGCTACGCAACAGGACTGTTTTGCTAGCAGAGACTGGAATATGTTCCCGGATTCATTCAATTGCATTGAGGAGTATACCACCTCAGTCATCGGCTTCATCAATAAGTGCATCGACGATGTCATCCACAGAGTGACCGTACGTACATATCCCACCCAGAAGCCATGGATTACAGGCAACATCCGCATCGAGCTAAAGGCAAGAGCTGCCACTTTCAAGGAGCGGGACAATAATCCAGACGCTTGATGGTTCGCCCTTAGACGAACCATCAAACAGGCAAAGCGTCAATACAGGATTAAGATTGAATCGTACTACACCGGCTCTGACACTCATCGGATGTGGCAGGACTTGAAAACTATTACGGACTACAAAGTGAATTCCAGCCACGAGCTGCCCAGTGACGCAAGCCTTCCAGATGAGCTAAATGCCTTTTATGCTCGCTTCGAGGCAACAACACTGAAGTATGCATGAGAGCACTATCATGGTCCAAACTATCATGGTCCAAACACACCAAGACAGTCGTGAAGAGGGCACCTCAGGAGACTGAAAAGATTTGGCATGAGTCCCCAGATCATCAAAAAAATCTACAGCTGCACCATCGAGAGCATCTTGACTGGTTGCATCACTGCCTGGTATGGCAACGGCTCAGCATCTGACAATAATGCGCTACAGAGGGTAGTGCGTACGGCCCAATACATCACTGGGGCCAAGCTTCCTGCCATCCAGGACCTATATACAGTACTAGGTGGTGTCAGAGGAAGGCCCAAAAAATTGTCTAAGACTCCATTCACCCAAGTCATAGACTATTCTCTCTGCTACCGCACGGCAAGCGGTACTGGAGCACCAAGTCTAGGACCAAAAGGCTCCTTAACAGCTTCTACCCCCAAGCCATAAGACTGCTAAACAATTAATCAAATGTCCACCCGGACTATTTACATTGATCCCCCCATTTGTTTTTACACTGCTGCTACTCGCTGTCTATTATCTATGCATAGTCACTTTACCCCTACCTATATGTACAAATTACCTCAACTAACCGGTACTCCCACACATTGACTCTGTACCGGTACCCCCTGTATATAGCCTTGTTATTGTTATTTTATTGTGCTACTTTATATTATTTTTTACTTTATTTTATTTGGTAAATATTTTCTTAACTCTTTCTTGAACTGCATTGTTGGTTAAGAGCTTGTAAGTTGTCACGAGCGTTGGAAGCATACTCAGACCAACGTGCAGCGTGATCTGGGTTCCACATCTTTTATTAGAAATAAGTGAACCACACAACAACAAAAATAAAGACTAAACGAAACGACAATGGAGTGCTAACATGCAACTACACATAAACAATATCCCACAAAACACAGGTGGAAAAAAGCTACCTAAATCTGATCCCCAATTGGAGACAACGATTACCAGCTGCCTCTAATTGGGAATCATACAAACTCACCAACATAGAAAAACAAAACTAGAACCCCACATAGAAAATATAAACTAGACTAACCCCCCAGTCACGACCTGACCTACTCCACCATAGAAAATAATGACTCTCTGGTCAGGACGTGACATAAGTAAGCATTTCACGGTAAGGTCTACACCTATTCGGTGCATGTGACAAATAAAGATTGATTTGTATTAAATAGATCTGCAAAATCCATGTTAATTTCATGGTCTCACTCTCATCCCATAGAGTATACCGTAAGTCCTTTGAGTATATTCTTAGAAAAAAGGGTTCTAAACGGGTTCTTCGACTGCTCCCATAGGAGAACCCTTTTTGGTTGCAGGTAGAACCCTTAAGGGATCCATGTAGAACCCTTTGTGGAAAGGATTCTACCTGGAACCAAAAGGGTTCTTCAAAGGGTTCTCCTATGGGGACTGCCGAAGAACCCTTTTAGGTTCTAGATAACACCTTTTTTCTAAGAGTGTATGATTGATATCATAATTAGTATAATGAAGATCTAAATTAATCTTCTGTTGTTTACGCACATAGATTTTTTTCTCTATGGAATGCAAGTCGGATGTTAATTCAAACTGAAGTACCGGAACACAGTTGGTAACTGATATCCTAAACGAGCTCTGATTGGCTTTCTAGGCATTCCCATATGGCAAAATACTAAACAATCCCAATTCCTTTGAATTATTAAATGATCAATTGTGAATTATTTAGTTGGTTGCATTGCATGGCGCCCTGATGATATGGATTGAAAGGTGTGTTGTTTAAATGTTTGCTCCCTAAAGGGCTGTTTTCCATTACTTTAGTGCAGACAAATTACAGTACTATTCATTTACAGTAACTTTTAACCTGGGCTTGTTATGGTATGTAATCTGCATGTGATAGGCAATATGTCTTCTTTGTTTATGTTTACTGATTCATCGGCAGGTACTTTGTCTCCATTGCCATATACAGTAAATGCCTATTGATAGTAAAGTCTTAGTAAAATGCACTCCCTCTTCCAACAGAGTTCACTGCAGAAATTGATACCCAATGGGCCAACAGAGGTTTTTTTTTCTCATTGTGAGGAAACTACAGTATGTGGGAACTGTAGTTCCTATTGAGATGCCAAAGGCCAACTCTCTCAGAAATATGATAGATGGGTATCTTGTATGTCTACCTTTCCATTAAGATATCAATCAGAACACATTCATAGTTAAATGAGTTGGACAGGTTGTGTGTGGATGTGTTCCTTCTACGTCGTTGACAGATCGACATACTGTGATTGCAGACGAACCGTCACTTTGAATTCAAGAACCGTTCCAATTTCAGTGGGGCACTGATAGGGAATACAGGTAGCGGCAGGTAGCCTAGTGGTTAGAGTGTTGGACTAGTAATTAGAAGGTTGCAAGATCGAATCCCTGAGCTGACAAGGTAAAAAACTGTCATTCTGCCCCTGAACAAGTTAACCTGCTGTTCCTTGAAAATAAGAATTTGTTCTTAACTGACTTGCCTAGTTAAAAAAATACAAATATAGAATCAGCCAATGTTCTCAAAGATCTTAGATGATACTGTAGGACAGGGGTATTCAATTAGTCTTGAAGGGCCATATCACTGCTGGTTGTCATTATTTATCTTTAAACAGGGAATGATTCAGACTTGGGACCCCAGGTGGGTGGACACTGTGCCAATCAGTGACATGAATTGATCAATTGATTAACTTCCAGAAAAAATCTGCAGTACTTAGGACTTCGATTGCCGGAACGGAATAGCCCGGACCAATCATCATAGCTGCAGTTTCTTCTAGGGTGTCTAGTTTCTGTCTCCTTTTTGGAAGACTACTTCTTTTATTTATTTATTTATTTGATTTCACCTTTTTTTTTCATTCTTTTTTTTCACCTTTATTTAACCAGGTAGGCTGGTTGAGAACAAGTTCTCATTTGCAACTGCGACCTGGCCAAGATAAAGCATAGCAGTGTGTACAGACAACAACACAGAGTTACACATGGAGTAAACAATAAACAAGTCAATAACATGGTAGAAAAAAAGAGAATCTATGTACAATGTGTGCAAAAGGCAACGGGAGGTAGGCAATAAATCGAATAATTACAATTTAGCAGATTAACACTGGAGTGATAAATCATCAGATGATCATGTGCAAGTAGAGATACTGGTGTGCAAAAAAGCAGAAAAGTAAATAAATAAAAGCAGTATGGGGGGTGAGGTAGGTAAATTGGGTGGGCTATATACCGATGGACTATGTACAGCTGCAGCGATCGGTTAGCTGCTCGGATAGCAGATGTGTAAAGTTGTTGAGGGAGATAAAAGTCTCCAACTTCAGAGATTTTTGCAATTCGTTCGTCGCAGGCAGCAGAGAACTGGAAGGAAAGGCATCCAAATGAGGTTTTGGCTTTAGGGATGATCAGTGAGATACACCTGCTGGAGCGCGTGCTACGGGTGGGTGTAGCCATCGTGACCAGTGAACTGAGATAAGGCGTCACTTTACCTAGCAGTTTGCTGAGTAGAGTATTGGAAGCTATTTTGTAGATGACATCGCCGAAGTCGAGGATCGGTAGGATAGTAAGTTTTACTAGGGTAAGTTTGGCGGCGTGACTGAAGGAGGCTTTGTTGCGAAATAGAAAGCCGACTCTAGATTTGATTTTGGATTGGAGATGTTTGATGTGAGTCTGGAAGGAGAGTTTGCAGTCTAGCCAGACACCTAGGTACTTATAGATGTCCACATATTCTAGGTCGGAACCGTCCAGGGTGGTGATGCTAGTTGTCCAGGGTGGTGAGCAGTTGGAGGGCACGGAAGGAGTGTTGTATGGCATTGAAGCTCGTTTGGAGGTTAGATAGCACAGTGTCCAAGGAAGGGCCAGAAGTATACAAAATGGTGTCGTCTGCGTAGAGGTGGATCAGGGAATCGCCCGCAGCAAGAGCAACATCATTGATATATACAGAGAAAAGAGTCGGCCCGAGAATTGAACCCTGTGGTACCCCCATAGAGACTGCCAGAGGACCGGACAACATGCCCTCCGATTTGACACACTGAACTCTGTCTGCAAAGTAGTTGGTGAACCAGGCAAGGCAGTCATTAGAAAAACCGAGGCTACTGAGTCTGCCGATAAGAATATGGTGATTGACAGAGTCGAAAGCCTTGGCCAGGTCGATGAAGACGGCTGCACAGTAATGTCTTTTATCGGTGGCGGTTATGATATCGTTTAGTACCTTGAGCGTGGCTGAGGTGCACCCGTGACCGGCTCGGAAACCGGATTGCACAGCGGAGAAGGTACGGTGGGATTCGAGATGGTCAGTGATCTGTTTGTTGACTTGGCTTTCGAAGACCTTAGATAGGCAGGGCAGGATGGATATAGGTCTGTAACAGTTTGGGTCCAGGGTGTCTCCCCCTTTGAAGAGGGGGATGACCGCGGCAGCTTTCCCATCCTTGGGGATCTCAGATGATACAAAGGAGAGGTTGAACAGGCTGGTAATAGGGGGTGCGACAATGGCGGCGGACAGTTTCAGAAATAGGGGGTCCAGATTGTCAAGCCCAGCTGATTTGTATGGGTCCAGGTTCTCCAGCTCTTTCAGAACATCTGCTATCTGGATATGGGTAAAGGAGAAGCTGGGGAGGCTTGGGCGAGTAGCAGCAGGGGGGGCGGGGCTGTTGGCCAAGGTTGGAGTTGCCAGGAGGAAGGCATGGCCAGCCATTGAGAAATGCTTGTTGAAGTTGTCGATTATCACGGATTTATCGGTGGTGACCGTGTTACCTAGCCTCAGTGCAGTGGGCAGCTGGGAGGAGGTGCTCTTGTTCTCCATGGACTTTACAGTATTCCAGAACTTTTTGGAGTTAGAGCTACAGGATGCAAATGTCTGCTTGAAAAAGCTGGCCTTTGCTTTCTTGAATGACTGTGTGTATTGGTTCCTGACTTCCCTGAACAGTTGCATATCGCGGGGGCTCTTCGATGCTATTGCAGTTCGCCACAGGATGTTTTTGTGCTGGTCGAGGGCAGTCAGGTCTGGAGTGAACCAAGGGCTATATCTGTTCTTAGTTCTGCATTTTTTGAACGGAGCATGCTTGTCTAATATGGTGAGGAAGTAACTTTTAAAGAATGACCAGGCATCCTCAACTGACGGGATGAGGTCAATATCTTTCCAGGGTACCCGGGCCAGGTCGATTAGAAAGGGCTGCTCGCAGAAGTGTTTTAGGGAGCGTTTGACAGTGATGAGGGGTGGTCGTTTGACCAAGGACCCGTAGCGAATAGAGGAAATGAGGCAGTGATCGCTGAGATCTTGATTGAAGACAGCAGAGGTGTATTTGGAGGGCAAGTTGGTCAGGATAATGTCTATTAGGGTGCCCATGTTTACGGATTTAGGGTTGTACCTGGTGGGTTCCGACCTGGATGATGATAAAGCAAAGCAGTGCGACACAAACAATAACACAGAGCTACACATGGAATAAACAAGCGTACAGTCAATAACACAATAGAAAAAAAGAGAGTCTATATACAGTGTGTGAAAATGGCGTGAGGAGGTAAGGCAATAAATAGGCCATAGTAGCGAAGTAATTACAGTTTAGCAAATTAACACTGGAGTGATAGATGAGCAGATGATGATGTGCAAGTATAAATACTGGTGTGCAAAATAGCAGATAAGTAAATAAAAACAATACGGGGATGAGGTAGGTAGATTGGGTGGGCTATTTACAGATGGGCTATATACAGCTGCAGCGATCGGTTAGCTGCTCAGATAGCTGATGTTTAAAGTTAGTGAGGGAAATATGAGTCTCCAGCTTCAGCGATTTTTGTCGTTCCAGTCATTGGCAGCAGAGAATTGGAAGGAAAGGATCTCTTTCAATAATGGCAGGAATGGAGGAGGTCTTTATCCTAGTGAGATTGCTAAGGCGAACACCGCCATGTTTAGTTTTGCCCAACCTAGGTCGAGGCACAGACACAGTCTCAATGGGGATAGCTAAGCTGACTACACTGACTATGCTAGTGGCAGACTCCACTAAGCTGACAGGCTGGCTAACCGCCTGCTGCCTGGCCTGCACCCTATTTCATTGTGGAGCTAGAGGAGTTAGAGCCCCGTCTATGTTAGTAGATAAGATGAGATGAGATGAAGATGAGGCCAGGCTTGGTCCTGTTTGTGGGTGAGTCCCAGAAAGAGGACCAATTATCTACAAATTGTATATTTTGGGAGGGGCTGGAAGGTGTCCTGCTGGAAGGTGAACCTCCGTCCCAGTCTCAAATCTCTGGAAGACTGAAACTGGTTTCCCTCAAGAATTTCCCTCTATTTAGTGCCAACCGTCATTCCTGACCAGTTTCCCAGTCCCTGCCGATGAAAATCGTCCCCACAGCATGAGGCAGCCACCACCATGCTTCACTGTTTTAATTCTCTATTTGGTTCGGTCAGGGTGTGACTAGGGTGGGTAATCTATGTTTTCTATTTCTTTTTTTGGCCTGGTATGGTTCCCAATCAGAGGCAGCTGTCTATCGTTGTCTCTGATTGGGGATCATATTTAGGCAGCCTTTTCCCACATCTTGTTTTTGTGTAGCTGCCTGTGAGCAGCCCAGAACGTCACGTTTTGTTTTCTTCTGTATTGTTTTTGGTGAGTTTCATATTTATTAAACATGTGAAACTCTAAGTACGCTGAGCCTTGGTCCATTCATTCCGACGAACGTGACAGTAATGGCCAAAAAGCTCAAATTTAGTCTCAACTGACTAGAGTGCCTTCTTCCATGTGTTTTTGGTGAACACCAAATGTGTTTGCTTATTTTTTTCTTTAAGCAATGGCTTTTTTCTGGCAACTCTTCCATAAAGCCCAGCTCTGTGGAGTGTACGGCTTAAAGTGGTCCTATGGCCAGATACTCCAATCTCCGTTGTGGAGCTTTGCAGCTCCTTCAGGGTTATCTTTGGTCTCTTTGTTTCCTCTCTGATTAATGCCCTCCTTGCCTGGTCTGTGAGTTTTGGTGGGTGGCCCTCTCTTGGCAGGTTTGTTGTGGTGCTATATTCTTTAAATGTTTTAACAATGGATTTAATAGTGCTCCGTGGGATGTTCAAAGTTTTTGATAATTTTTTTTATAACCCAACCCTGATCTGTACTTCTCCACAACTTTGTCTCTGACCTGTTTGGAGAGCTCCTTGGTCTTCATGGTGTCTCTTTCTTGGTGGTGTTGTAAGACTCTGGGGCATCATCATCATGTGAAACATAGATTGCACAGGTGGACTTTATTTAACTAATTATGTGACTTCTGAAGGTAATTGGTTGCACCAGATCTTATTTGGGGGCTTCATAGCAAAGGGGGTGAATACATATGCACGCATCACTTTTCCATATTTTTCTTTTCACTTCACCGATTTGGTATATTTTGTGTATGTCCATTACATGAAATCCAAATAAAAATCAATTTAAATTACAGGTTGTAATTCAACAAAATAAGAAAAAATGTCAAGGGGGATGAATACTTTTTGCAAGGCACTGTATCTAGATCACTGGCCAGGCAGTAGCCACTAACTAATTGTGGACGCATGACCTATTCTTTGATACATTTGGTTTAACTTGCTCATATCAAGCAACACATACCAGACCGTATGTGGAAAGGTAAAAATAACAATTAGTGGGCAAATGTTTTGAATGATCAGACAGTGAAACTAAAATAGATTGGTATCTAACTGGTGACGCTTTCCTTTAATTCCCAATTCGTTTGATCAAGTTGAAGCTGGATTTCTCAAGTTGTTCGAGCAGTGCTAACTGCTCATGCCAGCGGCACGAGCTAGCTAAACAGACGGCTCTGTAGAGCATCTGTGTGACGTCACACACTCAAGAAGGCTCAACCAATCACCCGACAGGTTCTATGTGAGACTCATGAATATTCATCAACATGCCCCACCACCTTCCTACGGAAGGACATTTTGCATACTGTACTCCCGGTCAGATCCTCTGTTACTCATCCATTTCATAAACAGTAAGGTTATGTACAGACGCAAATTCATTAGTGAGACCTGTCATTTATGATACAGTATAGCTACATCCGAGGAGCTGGTTCATATTTATTGGTTTGGCGTCTGTAGATCGGGGAATAGGAATGGGCATAGAAATACTGTGGAAAGATATGTCTGCTTACGATATGTTATTCTCTCTTTCTGTCCTATTGTCTCCATCAGTAGTATGCATGATGTACGGTGTTTGTGGACAGTGGGTGTGTGGGAAAATGTAGTATCACCTGGTAATGCTGCAGCAAACAAAATTAATATTGTGTCTACTGGTAGTTTAATCAAAGTTTGTAATTTGCTCTGTTTTATACATTCGTATGTAAAAGGAAGTAGCTAAGTCGCCCAAGACGCCTATTTGATGTCTCTACCTCTTGGCTTCTCTGTAATTGCCACTAAAGTGGTCAGGGAGGTTACGAGCAAACAAAACCCTTTCCTGCATCACTCACTTTAAGCAATAAACACTTCAGATAAACACTTTGGTCTCTGGAAGAGAAGTTCTAACTCATTTTTATGATAATGACTGAAAGGGTTGTTGGCTTTGGAAAACAATCGATTTTAGAAATCTTTTCAAAAGCAAACAGGTTATGCAGTCAACATTATATAGTTATTACACATCAGTGCACATAAATACACCAGCAACTATCAGCCAACAATCTATAAATAAAATACAGCGTCTCTCTCTCTCTCTCTGTGGCTGTTCCTATGGGCTTGCTCATAATGAGCTTTGGCGTACAATGTGGGTTCTCCAGCTATGGGGATGCCACAGGTTCAGTTAGGTTGTCAATGACTGCATGGATTCAGTGCGTCCCATATGCAACTCAGCATCTGGTGTATGAAAATGTTCTTTCAGAATGGATGGAAGTGATGAAAATCATCCTACCAGTTGACCGATAATACTTTGATTTGACTTGTGAGACATAGTGCCAGGTGTATCTATTGTGTGGAAGCTAATGATATCTCCATATACTGCAAGCATGTGTATTACATACTTGTGAGGGTATGTGTGTGTGAGAACTCTTACTGACCTCTGTTTGTAGTCTATTACAGGTGATTAAATCAATGTCATTTCGGTGATAGGAACTTACTGGACAAATATGGGAGCATGCACGACTTGAACGATTATTCTGTATCGTGGTAAACACTTAATTGTGCCAATTGAGGCATTTATTGATTGACACCAGAATGTACACAACAACCCAGCAGGAGTCTGTTTGAGTCTCTTCCAGTGAGCTCATGGCTCCTCATGTGAGGTCATCAGAGGTGAAGCTCTGACAAACTTCCCAACTCCCTCAAAGTCAAAGGTTCACATCCTCCGTTGATCCCCTTGCTCCTGATCAGTGAAGAAGCATGACCTTCATTATGATTGTTATGCAGACAGGTCGCCATTGTTTGCACGACTAAAGAGGAACCTCTGACAGATGGCACCATTAAACGGGGCTGTCTTGGGAGAGCGAGTTGAAAGTTGTGATTGATCAAATGACTGGCCTGCGCAGTTCTAATTAAATTGCAGCCTATCGCCTGTTGACGACGCTCACGTCGACGAAACACACTCCCGGGGCGTTTGACCATTCCAAACACATTTCATCCCCTTGACAACGGCTCACCCCAAATGAGCTGCTGCAGTTTACTGTCACTGGGAGACTGATCAGTGGATCAGTGCTCTCCATGAATTCTGCCCTCCAGGCCCATTGACCATTCTAGAGTGGCTTACTCAATGACAAGTCCCCTTGAGATTCATAACAAAGACGTGTAGCGTGCGTCATGTCTCGCCTTTGAGTTGTGAATGTCTTGTCATCTAAATGTCCTTCTTATACATTGTAGTAATAGCCTAACCATTCAATTACATGTTAATACTCATTAATCAGTTCATGACTTGAGAGAACTTAATTAGCTTTTACACGCTGATTAAAAGTAAACTCCACACATAACAAGCAGCAAACAAAAGAAAGCCCACCCAATTTGTTCTGTACTGTAAGTCCCATCCAATTGTTTAGTATTCGTTCTCATGCCTCAATTCGCAATTGGATTTCTACACACATTTAACAGTATGCTTCTCACACTTCAATGGCAGTCTTGGGAGAACATTTGTTCCTTCAGTTCCTCTTGACTGGCTGCTAGGGCCGGATTTATGTCTGTTGAATCCTACCCTGTTGTAATGGCATTAGAGCCACCCGCCCGCACACTCGGCCTCGGCACAGGGAGCAACCGCTTCTGCGTTTGAAGTGAAATCTCTTTTCTCCTTCGCTCTGTGGCTGCCAGGAAAGTCAATTCTCACACCCAGCGTGTGAGCTGCCATCCACCCAGCACATTATTAATGTGTGAAGGGTATGTGAAGGTGAACGTGACGCCTAATCAGATGGAGGCGGGAGAAGACGTTGGTGTCTTAATTAAGCTTAAACAGGAGACTGTGGGGCTCAAAGTGTGATACATTTTTTAGATGAAATGTTCCGGGGAAATTGCTGACTTTTTTGGTCTCCCTGGATTTCTTGTTTTTATAGTGAGATTATTCAGAGGCCTGGACTAGGGTAGGCTACTTGATATCACTATCCTCCTTTAAAAAAAACTCACACGCACACTTTCCCCTCACACACACATTCAGCTATCCACATGAAGGCTACTCCACTTTAGGAGATACCTGAGGAAGAAATTGAAAATTAGACCTTGCCATTTAAAAAAACATGTAGGAGATGTGAGCAATAAAAAAAACGATGAAATTGAATCTCAAAATCTAATTTTCAACACTGAGAACATACAAGTCAAACAACAAAACAAGCTGAAAATGGCATTCCTGTCGGGCTGTATCAACCACAGGGCTCTCAAAGGACAACAACTACCCGAGCAACTGCCTGTTCACACCGCTATCATCCAGAAGGTCAAGTCAGTACAGGTGCATCAAAGCTGGGACCGAGAGACTGAAAAACAGCTTCTACCTCAAGGCCATCAGACTGTTAAATAGCCATCACTAGGACAGAGAGGCTGCTGCCTATATACACAGACTTGAAATCATTGGCCACTTTAATAAATGGAACACTAGTCACTTTAATAATGTCATTTTAATAATGTTTACATATCTTGCATTACTCATCTCATATGTATATACTGTATTCTATACTATTCTACTGTATCTTAGTCTATGCCGCTCTGACATTGTTCGTCCATATATTTATACATTCTTAATTCCATTCCTTACTTAGATTTGTGTGTATTGGTTATATGTTGTGAAATTGTTAGATAATACTTAGATATTGCTGTACTGTCAGAACTAGAAGCACAAACATTTCACTGCACCTGCAATGACATCTGCTAAACACGTGTATGTGACCAGTACAATTTGATTTGATTTGAAAGACATGGCTTTTATATTGTTGTACATAGTGGCCTGTGTTATCAACAACATGAAATTATAGCTATTTGTGTCAAACATACTCTTTCATCAAGACTGTACTTTCATATTTAACAGTTGGGGTAATTGGTTTTTACATTTAACAGTTGGGTAATTGGTTTTTACAGTGAGTTACGAGACAGCATTGGAATGCAGTGTGCATTGCTGTCATATACCATAGCATGTTTAGAACAACCCAACTTCTAATTGCAGTACATAATAAATGTGGAGCTATGGCTCTCTAAACGTCGTAATGCCTTGGCATTGGCCCAAGTAATACCAATAACATGCTTAGCAGAAGCAGGTTCTCTTCAGTCCTCAGCATTTGTGTTAAATATCTCCTTTGTGAGGAAGTCATTGATTCCTCTTGCCTGAAGTGGACCTACTAAATAGTCAAGGACCAGCCAAATAATTTTAGTGCCATTCAAAAGCTTCTGACTCAACTAATGGATACAGCTTCTGCAAATCGCTAGCTATAACAGTTATCAGGGCCTGTAGTTATTAAGGATAACAAATACTTTCGATAGCACATAGTTTGTTTCTGAACCAGGCTGAATATCATTAGCAAATACCCAACTGTATGCATGAAAATGGGAATAAGACATGCTTCTACTGTATGATGCAACAGTTTGTGTTTCAGCTCCTGCAGAGAAAGTCATTTATCCTACATGACTTACAGCACATGTAAACATCCTTTGACAGTATACAGTAGGTAATGTTTTCTGTGGTCTTAAAAACCCCAGGTGGCTTCACAATATAATTGCATCAAAAGTGTTACTTATCTATACAGTATGTTCAGGAGAGGGGTTCAATTAATAACTAAGAAAGAAGCATTAACACAAGTTATCTGTTGCATTATTAATAGTGTGTTGACAGCTTGACAAGCCCATCGTTCTGTAGGAGCACTCTGCACTAAAATATATCCACAGACTTTTCAATCAGCATGGTTCTCCAGCATGGTTCTCCAGCATGGTTCTCCAGAGAAAAAAACAACAAATTAACATAGCTGCGAGCAGCAGTGAACGAGGTTCACAGGTTGACAGAAAGGACACAAGATCCGTTGGATATCAAAGAAAGCAGTCTTATCATGTAGGAACTTCCTATTTGTGTAATCATTGAAAGCATTACCATGTTTCTCTCAATACCACAACGATGACACAAATGAAGTTGAGTCTAGTGCTGTAGGTTGGTTATCTTTGAATGCAGCAGGTAATCATTCTCAAATTAATTAGAGGCTAATTCAGTGAGCCTATAAACTAAATCAATCTGACTTATGATTCATGAGAATAAGATTTTGAAAGTATTTTTTGTATTAGCACATGTGCTAACATGCATCTATAGGTACATTGTAGCCATATTTCAATGCACCAACAAAAACAAAACCTGGAGGGAATTGACGTATGGTTCAAGAGGAGCAGATAATTGCAGAGGATTTTGAGCATTAGGGTTACATAGGCAAATAATGAGTTAATAGATTCCTTGTTTTTTATACATCAATACCAAATCAGCGTGTTTCATCTTAGTGATGTCCATGATAGTAATGACAAGAGACAAGTTGATAGGCCACTGTGGAGTGGATTAAAAGGGTAAAATCAGATTTTTTTCGTACTGGTCAGGCACCGTGTTATGCGGTGGAGCGCACAGTATCTCCAGTGCGCGTTCACAGCCCGGTGCGCTACATCCCAGCTCCCCGCATCTGCCGGGCTAGGGTGAGCATCCAGCCAGAACGGGTTGTGCCAGCTCTAAGCTCGAGACCTCCAGTGCGCCTCCACGGCCCAGTGTATCCGGTGCCTCTGCCAAGGACAAAGCCTCCTGTATGTCTCCCCAGCCTGGTGAGCCCTGTGGCAGCTCCACATACCAGACTGCCCATACGTCTCCTCACTCCAGTGATGATCCATGGCACGAAGCCTCCAGTGATGATCCATGGCAAGAAGCCTCCAGTGATGATCCATGGCACGAAGCCTCCAGTGATGATCCATGGCACGAAGCCTCCAGTGATGATCCATGGCACGAAGCCTCCAGTGATGATCCATGCCACGAAGCCTCCAGTGATGATCCATGCCACGAAGCCTCCAGTGATGATCCATGCCACGAAGCCTCCAGTGAGGAGTCATGGCACGAAGCCTCCAATCTCCAGCCTCCAGCTACGGTCCCCAGTCCGGAGCCTCCAGCGACGGTCCCCAGTCCGGAGCCTCCAGCGACGGTCCCCAGTCCGGAGTCTCCAGTGACGGTCTCCAGTCCGGAGTCTCCAGCTACGGCCTCCAGTCCGGGGCCTCCGGGGACGGGCCTCCAGTCAGTTAACCACCTAACTGAGGAACTCAATTTAACCTTGCGTAATACCCTAGATGTAGTCGCACCCCTAAAAACAAAAAACATTTGTCATAAGAAACTAGCTCCCTGGTATACAGAAAATACCTGAGCCCTGAAGCAAGCTTCCAGAAAATTGGAAAGGAAATGGCGCTACACCAAACTGGAAGTCTTCCGACTTGCTTGGAAAGACAGTACCGTGCAGTATTGAAGAACCCTCACTGCTGCTCGGTCATCCTATTTTTCCAACTTAATTGAGGAAAATAAGAACAATCCAAAATACATTTTGATACTGTTGCAAAGCTAACTAAAAAGCCGCATTCCCCAAGAGAGGATGGCTTTCACTTCAGCAGTGATATATTCATGAACTTCTTTGACGAAAAGATTATGATCATGAGAAAGCAAATTACGGACTCCTCTTTAAATATGCGTATTTCTCCAAAGCTCAGTTGTCCTGAGTCTGCACAACACTGCCAGGACCTAGGATCAAGAGAGACACTAAAGTGTTTTAATACTATATCTCTTGACACATTGATGAAAATAGTCATGGCCTCTAAACCTTCAAGCTGCATACTGGACCCTATTCCAACTGAACTACTGAAAGAGCTGCTTCCTTTGCTTGGCCCTCATATATTGAAATTAATAAACGGCTCCCTATCCACCGGATGTGTACCAAACTCACTACAAGTGGCAGTAATAAAGCCTCTCTTGAAAAGCCAAACCTTGACCCAGAAAATATAAAAATCGGCCTATATCGAATCTCCCATTCCTCTCAAATTTTGGGGGGAAAAAGCTGTTGCACAGCAACTTCCTGAAGACAAACAATGTATATTATGGTTTTAGACCCCATCATAGCACTGAGACTGCACTTGTGAAGGTGGTAAATTACCTTTTAATGGCATCAGACCGAGGCTCTGCATCTGTCCTCATGCTCATAGACCTTAGTGCTACTTTTGATACCATCGATCACCACATTCTTTTGGAGAGATTGGAAACCCAAATTGGACTACACTGACAAGTTCTGGCCTGGTTTAGATCTTATCAGTCTTATCAGAAAGATATCAGTTTGTCTCTGTAGATGGTTTGTCCTCTGACAAATCAACTGTAAATTTCGGTGTTCCTCAAGGCTCCGTTTTAGGACCACTATTGTTTTCACTATATATTTTACCTCTTGGTCATGTCATTCAGAAACATAATGTTAACGTTCATTGCTATGCGGATGACACACAGCGGTACATCTCGATGAAACACGGTGAAGCTCCAAAAGTGCCGTCCCTGGATGCCTGTGTTTCAGACATAAGGAAGTGGATGGCGGCAACTTTTCTGCTTTTAAACTTGGACAAAACAGAGATACTAGTTCTAAGTCCCAAGAAACAAAGAGATCTTCTGTTGAATCTGACAATTAATCTTGATGGTTGTAAAGTCGTCTCAAATAAAACTGTGAAGGACCTCGGCGTTACTCTGGACCCTGATCTCTTTTTTGACGAACATATCAAGGCTGTTTCAAGGACAGCTTTTTTCCATCTACGTAGCATTGCAAAAATCTGAAACTTTCTATCCAAAAATGATGCAGAAAAATTTATCCATGCTTTTGTCACTTCTAGATTAGATTACTGCAATGCTCTACTTTCCGGCTACCCGGATAAAGCACTAAATAAACTTCAGTTAATGCTAAACACTGCTGCTAGAATTTTGACTAGAACCCAAAATTTGGTCATGTTACTCCAGTGCTAGCCTCTCTACACTGGCTTCCTCTTAAGGCTAGGGCTGATTTCAAGGTTTTACTGCTAACCTACAAAGCATTACATGGGCTTGCTCTTACCTATCTTTATGATTTGGTCCTGCCGTACATACCTACATGTACGCTACGGTCACAAGACCCAGGCTCCTTACTGTCCCTCGAATTTCTAAGCCAACAGCTGAAGGCAGGGCTTTCGCCTATAGTGCTCCATTTTTATGGAATGGTCTGCCTGTCCATGTGAGAGACACAGACTCGGTCTCGACCTTTAAGTCTATTGAAGACTCATCTCTTCAGTAGGTCCTATGATTGAGTGTAGTCTGGCCCAGGAGTATGAAGGGGAACGGAAAGGCACTGGAGCAACAAACTGCCCTTGCTGTCTCTGCCTGGCCGGTTCCCCTCTCTCCACTGTGATTCTCTGCCTCTAACCCTGTTACGGGGGCTGAGTCACTGGCTTACTGGTCCTCTTCCATGCTGTCCCTGGGAGGGGTGCGTCACTTGAGTGGGTTGAATCACTGATGTGATCTTCCTGTCCGGGTTGCCCTGGTTCCTCTCTAGGATTCTTCCTAGGTTCCGGCCTTTCTTGGAAGTTTTTCCTAGCCACTTCTACACCTGCATTGCTTGTTGTTTGGGGTTTTAGGCTGGGTTTCTGTACAGCACTTTGTGACAGCTGAAGGAATTTCATTCCTTTCCTAATCTGTTTGAGCCAATCGGTTGTGTTGTGACAAGATAGGAGTGGTATACAGAAGATAGCCCTGTTTGGTAAAAGACCAAGTTCATATTATGCCAAGAACAGCTCAAATAAGCAAATGACAGTCCGTCATTACTTTAAGACATTTCAAGAACTTTGAACGTTTACTTCGAGTGCAGTCGCAAAAACATCCGTTCACCCACACCGCGTCTCACAAAGACATGCAGTTGAAACCAAAAATCTCCTATTTGGACTCCAGACCAAATGACAAATTTCCACCGGAAGCAAGTCTCTTTCTTCTTATTATTGGTGTCCTTTAGTAATGGTTTCTTTGCATCAATTTGACCATAAAGGCCTGATTCACACAGACTCCTCTGAACAGTTGATGTTGAGATGTGTCTGTTACTTGAACTCTGTGAAGCATTTATTTGGGCTGCAATGTCTGAGGCTGGTAACTCTGTTGAACTTATCCTCTGCAGCAGAGGTAACTCTGGGTCTTCCATTCCTGTGGCAGTCCTAATGAGAGACAGTTTCATCATAGCGCTTGATGGTTTTTGCGACTGCGCTTGAAGAAACTTTCAAAGTTCTTGAAAGTTTCCGTATTGACTGACCTTCATGTCTTAAAGTAATGATGGACTGTTGTTTCGCATTAAGAAGGAAAGAAATTCCACAAATGAACTTTTAAGAAGGCACACCTGTTAATTGAAATGCATTCCAGGTGACTACCTCATGAAGCTGGTTGAGAGAATGCCAAGAGTGTGCAAAGCTGTCATCAAGGCAAAGGGTGGCTATTTGAAGAATCTCAAATATAAAATATATTTTGATTTGTTTAACACTTTTTTGATTACCTCATGATTCCATGTGTGTTATTTCATAGTCTTGATGTCTTCACTATTATTCTACAATGTAGAAAATAGTAAAAATAAAGAAAAACCCTTGAGTAGGTGTTCTTAAACCTTTGACCTGAAGTGTATATTAAGTTAATCATATCAACACATTAATTTATCAAATGAGCTAACCATAACAGCTGATTTAGCTTAATTGACTAGGTTGACCAGGTATAGTCTTTGCTTTTCAAGTTCAGATTTTACTTTCAATTGAGCTCTTCAATTAGGAGTCTGGACACTACCCATCCCCCACCCTGTTCTTGTTGAACACCACACTTGCTGACATGTTTCTCAAAGCTGCACACACATGGCCTCCTCCATGTGTTCCATTTTGTCTTCACAAACTGAAGAGGAAGTGGCCCATCAAGAATATGGAACCTCCCCTTCAAGATGCCAATCACCCGCTCTATAACAAAATGTACATGAATATTTCCATAATATTATTTTGGTTCATGAAATATGTCTTAGAAGTTTCCACATAGTTTGGTCTTTCGGCCGACGCGCCGTCCCTGTTCATCCTATAACATCCTGACTATTCTCCACTCTGCTGTTCTCGGGCATGTTCAGGAAGATGCAACGTTTTAAAACATTTGTTTTAAAACATCTAGTGTGGCTGCGTTCAGTCGTTATGGTCCGGGCCTTTGGAACTAACCTGGTCTCAGAGTATTTCGTATTACTCTGTAGGTAAATCCGAAACACTCCATTTAGTATGATATGTTACATTTTGTATGGTATGTATTCATTTGTGGATGTCCAACACCCATGTCATTTGATATGTTACGAAATACAATTGAAATTATATGTAACGAATTTGCATAACGTACGATATGATACTAATTTGAAAAATGTACTATAAGTTACGAATTTGAAAATTTTATAATATTTTACGAATTCTAGCTAGATGGCTAGGTGGCTAATGTTAGCTAGCTGACTAACGTAGCTAGGCTAGGGGTTAGGATTAGGGGTTAGGGTTAAGGTTAGGGTTAAGTTTAGGAGTAAGGTTCAAGGGTTAAAATTAGGGTTAGGAGAAGTGTTAACTAACATGCTAAGTAGTTGCAAAGTAGCTAGAAAGTAGTAAGTAGTTGAAAAGTTGCTAAAATGCTAAAGTTGACCCTGATGAGATTCGAGCTCGCAACCTTTTGCGGTATACGTCCACCCATCCAGCCCGAACAACCCCCCTACTTTCGTTTTAACCATCTATCTCACAAAGCATCCTTCACTCATGCTGCCAAACTTACCCTCGTAAAACTGACCATCCTGCCGATCCTCGACTTCGGCGATGTCATTTACAAAATAGCCTCCAACACTCTACTCAACAAATTGGATGCAGTCTATCACAATTACGCCGTACCGTAGAACAAGCATGTCTTTCTAACGCGTAGAAATAAAGAATCCTTAGGAGTCTCTTCCTCAAACCTCAAGACAGTAGCATCATCATCATCAGGAACCTGCTTCCAATTGGCTCTGCAATGTTAAAAATCCAACAGGAAGGTGTGCCGACAAAAGTTTTTTTTTAAATTATAATAATAATAATAACTTCAGAAGAAATTAGGAAACTATTTCAGAAAAGTGCAAGGGTGTCAATATACTTGTATGGCACTGTAAATTCACGATATCAGGATGGTCTGACTCCGCTAGTTTGTTGCAATATCAGACAGACTCTAAGCGTCTTAATGTGCTCATGCAGTCCTCTTTTGTCGGCACATCACACATCAGAACTGGGTTCAGTCCATATAATCAGCTGTGTTAATGCCATAACTCAATGTGATAATTGTGAATGTTATTATTTTAGATGTCTGAAGCATTATAACAGATTATAACATGCATATGATAACAGGTGTTATACCATGGTTATTAGGATCAAGTAGGTTTCATGATAGTGCTCTTATGCTGTAGCAATTTCAAGACAGCACCTGGAACACAGTGACAATATGCTGACCTATACCCGTGTTGACAGGTACCTGACAGCAGCACATCGAAGTTGACTGTGGACAACATGACTTCCAAACGTCAGCACGCATTTCAAAGCTGAGCCCTCAGCTGAACTGAGGAACACACAGGCTGACATCAAGACCTTGTGGAACAACCAGGTCATTCTCATCATCACAACAGGCTGATGCACTGTACTTTCAAAGCTGTCGTCACTGTGCTATGGCAGTTAAGGCAAATAATTAAGTTGTATTGCTCCATTACCAGTAACAGAAGTCCTCACAAGAATCGTAAATCAACTAAAATTAAGAGAAGTTTTGACATTTTGCCATACCTCCCTTGTAAAAATACTATTTTAGGCTGAGAGGTTAGGTTTAGGGTTAGAATTAAGGTTAGGAGTTAGGGTTCGGGTTAAGGTTAGGGGTTAAGGTTAGGGATTGAGGTTAGGGTTAAAGTTAGGGTTAGTGTAAGCGTTAGTGCTAGGGTTAGGTTGAGGGTTAATATGATTTTGAATGGGAATCAATTGTTGCTCCCCAAAAAGCACTCACGTATAGTAAGACGTATGTGTGTGTGCGTGTTTGTGTGTGTGTGTGCGTGCGTGTGTATGTGTGTGTGTTAGGAGAGGGAAAGAGATAAAAATGTTTATTCCTGCCATTAGTTGGAAACACTCTTCTGTTATAATGTGTCTCTGTCTGCTGTCTGCCTCTGCTCAGCTGATGAGCTCAACTCAAAACACCCAAAGGGCTCACAAAATTCCACCTTCCTCAATTTGCCACCAAAATGCTCTTATTGGGCTTCATTTGGTATGCAAATGAACACTTTCTCATTTTGTCTTTCTGTGGTTCTGACAATTTGACAAGCCCAAGCCCCAACTCTCTCTCTCTCTCTCTCTGTTTCTCTCTATTCTATCTCTCTTGCGCACAAACACACACACACGCACAGGAGCTTCCTAAAGGATGGAATCAAAGTAAACCAAGTGCCTTTGATTTAATTTTTATCCCTGGTATGTTTTTTGTGTTTCAGTATTGTAATGCCGATCTTTAAAAATGTTATATGGTAAGGAGTGATGATTGTCTGGTACAATTTTAAGTGACAATAAACATTTTCACATCCTGTCAAGGAAGGAACCCGCTAACAGGGCGTCTTGAGGGTATTCAGTGATGTTCCCATTAGGTCCCTTAAAGGATAAATCCACCCAAAACCACTCATTCCTATAGTTTACAGTATTAAATAACACTAATATGTGAGAACAACATTTTTTGTGAACAAATGTGTAACGTAGAGTAGTGTAAAGTAGTGATGGAACCAAGGCGCAGCGTTGTGAAATGACATTTAATAAAGACACGACAAAACAACCAAGACAGAAAACGAACTATACTTGAATAAACTAACAAAATAACAAAACTAATGTGTAGACAGACCTGAATTATACGAACTTACATAAAACACGAAGAACGCACGAACAGGGAAAATAGACTACACAAAAGAACGATGTACAAATAAACCGAACAGTCCCGTATGGTGCGACAAACACTGACACAGGAGACAACCACCCACCAGAACACTGTGAAACAACCTACCTAAATATGACTCTCAATTAGAGCAAAACGCAAAACACCTGCCTCTAATTGAGAGCCATACCAGGCAACCCTAAACCAACATAGAAACAGACAACATAGAATGCCCACCCAAACTCACGTCCTGACCAACTAACACATACAACAAACTAACAGAATAGGTCAGGAACGTGACAAAATGTTTCATTTGGTCTTATAATAAGGTTGGTGGCAACATGTGAACATTGTTGTGGAAATCTGTTGCAGCTCAAGTCGACTACTAAACAGTATCGGTGCATGGTAAAAAAGCTAGCGTGGGTGCGTGAAACAAAAAATACTGAGTCACCCTACTTGTAGACTAGTTGAACGCCAAAGCCATCCTCTCTTTCATGTTGGCAAAACGGTCTAAGGCTCTGTCATACAGTACACCTTTAGTTTTTAGCTAAAATGCTTGCTACTAGCCTAGGTTCCTTGCATGGGAAACAATGAACCAGCTAAGTTAGCTAGCTAGTTAACATGAGCCTACTAGGCTACATATTGAACTTCAATCGTCTCAGGCCAGTGGCACAACATGTTAATTTATGGTTAAATCAGACTTGCCGTCATAATCATTGCCCTGTAGAGATAATTAAGTCAAAACCACAAGTCCAAATCCCCATCTCCATCGATGGTTTAGGAAAGGGACGATTTAGCAAGCTATCTACTGCAGGACAACAGCACAAGCTGACCAGGAACAGAAAATCATGTTTTTCTAAGGAAATTATTTGATTGGTATGTAGCCAAATCCAAACTGGCCTCGTTTGGGGGGTGTTTTGCTGCACCAGGACAACCCACAGCTCAGCTCAACGCAGATTGGCTAAATATTATAATTTACTTATCAAAGCAGGCCAAATTCTTGCTGGCGTCAATCAATCAAATTCTATGGCGGCAACATGTTTTTTGGTCAAGACAGTATCAGATACGTGGTCTACACTTACTGAGACAGAGGGGCACTGTTGCCCTTGCTCTGAGGATTTCTTCGGTGAGATTCAGCCATACGGGAATTGACTGAAAACTTTCTTGGGACGTTGTGTCATGGTCCCATGAAGATTTTAGTCACTTGATGGTCCCAGGTTTCTCAAACCATTATAAGTAAAGTAATTAAATGGTATGGGGGTTTTAAAGTAAGTGGTAAGCTGTTCAGCTGAAATAGTGTCAAAATCTTTCACCCATTTGGACTTCTCATTATGACCCTTCCTGGGATTTTAATTCACAACCTCTGGATCTTCGGGTATGCTGACCATTCTGCTGCGCCACAAATTCTGTAGAATTTATTAAGTCCCCTACACATTCATTACCTATAATGCATCTCTGCATTTAGCAAAAGAGTGCCATCTGCACTGCTATTTTAGTTATGAGTTAATCTGACTATTCTCTCATTTACTTATTTCAGCAATTTGAGTTTGCGTTTTCAGTATAGTTGTCTAATGTAGGTGAGGCATATTATTCTGTTTTAATGTTACTCCTGAATCACTACAATAAATATAATAATTTTTCTTCTGTGTATTTTTAACAGAGCTGAGATTTACTTTGAAGTGTAAAAGGTAGGAATAGTCCTACAGGTGAAATCAGTCATTGAAACAGACATGGTGATGTAGCAGGAATCGGAATGCCATGAACCAAAAGGTTGTCATTTCAAATGCCAGGGGAAAACATCTTAAATAATAATTACTGTATGAATACACTATGTAATCATGAATGTCAAAGTGTGTCCAAACGTAAGTTAAATGCAATGTTTGTGTGGGTATCCTCAGCATTGCCAAAAGACAAAGCTGTGACTAAGTCAGTGGTTCACAATCAGGGCCTTGATGGGCTCAGCAACAGTAACAGGGGGTGATGTGTAATGAAACTAGGGTGCGCTTGCCCTGGGTAGAGCTCTTTTTGGGGGATGGGGGACGTTTCTTTGCGACCATCAGGTGATGTCCCCCGAGACAAACCAGGAACTAGATAAAAATCATCCAGGGGACCATGACACAACGTTCCAAGAATGTCCTAAAAATGTCCTTGGGGACGTCTCAGGGGCCAACCGGGAACTAAACAAAACCTCCAGTGGACCATGACACCATGAGTAAAGCAGTATGTTTACATACAGCTTTACTAATCTCATATGTATATACTGCATTTCATTCTACGGTATTTCAGTTAATGCCACTCCGACATTGCTCGTCCTAATACTTACTTTAGATTTGTGTGTACTGTTGTGAATTGTTAGATATTACTGCATTGTTGGAGCTAGGAACACAAGCATTTCGCTACACCCGCAATAACATCTGCTAAATATGTGTATGTGACCAACAAGATTTGATTTGACACAACGTCCTGATGACTTCAGGCGAACATTTCGTGAGGTCCCAAGGACGTCCTAAAGACTCATTATTGTTTGCAGGGGATTACATTAGTAGATGCAGCAATACTGACCTCCAGCGTTTTAGGATAAAGGTGTGCCTAAATCACATTGACATTCAGGGCACATCTCACATCTCTGAAATATGCGTGTGTTCGCAAATGTACTTTTCTCCCTAATTTAATAATTACATACTTTTTTTGTTATCCAGTGTATCGGCGTGATTGACATGCAACATGTGTCATCAATACATCATATGATCAAAGCCTAATGACAGACAACGTATTTCACTATAGTCGTCATTCACAAAATAGCCTATTGAACTGATATAACAAATAAAATAAATAAAAGCATCGCATACTGTAATTCAATGAGGTGACAGTTAAGAGGGCAATGATTCCAGAAAATAATGCACTCTGTCGGGGGCGGGGCAGAAATCAGTTAGTTGTATGTGAGCAACACATGAGCGCTGACTAAGACAGCTTTCTTATGTAGAGCTCAGCACGAGCGCTGAGAGAGAGCCAGCAGCAGCCGATAGAGAAGGATTGCCTGTCATGCTATAACAGTATGCATGTACAAGGCAAGGTGGCATGATCGTTTAGTTAATTAACCAGATATATATTAGGTAATTATTTGCCGTCTAATCCACGAGACATGCCGTCAACATTGTGCTTATTTTCATTTTGGCAATGAAAATACCGACTAGTTATCATGGACTCTACATGCATAAAGTGAATGTCTTTCCCTGAATCAACCATTCTGGAATAAAAAATAAATACATGGACGGAATGGATTCGTTTAATTCAAGCGGAGTTGACACGTTCCCTGCTGTCAACTTAAATTCATCAGAAAGTCCATATTCTTCGGCTACAATAGCGAGTCTTGCAGCACTTGTAAGTTTTCTTATTTTGTTTACAGTGGTCGGGAACGTTCTGGTTGTAATTGCGGTGTTAACAAGCCGGGCAATGAAAGCTCCCCAGAATCTGTTTTTGGTTTCGTTAGCCACCGCAGACATTCTGGTTGCCACTTTGGTGATGCCATTTTCTCTGGCAAACGAACTTATGGGCTACTGGTATTTCGGCAGAGTTTGGTGTGGAATTTACCTCGCTTTAGATGTCTTATTTTGCACTTCGTCCATCGTCCATCTGTGCGCAATCAGTTTGGACCGCTACTGGTCCGTTACGCAAGCTGTTGAATATAATCTCAAACGGACTCCTAAACGAGTGAAGTGTATTATCGTCATTGTATGGCTTATATCTGCCATGATATCTTCTCCTCCGTTAATATCAATAGACAAGAACAATGATAACTCTCAGTACCCAGGGTGTGAGCTGAACAATGACACTTGGTACATCCTCTCCTCTAGCATTGCGTCATTCTTTGCGCCTTGCCTAATCATGATATTAGTGTATATTAGAATATACCAAGTGGCCAAGACGAGGACCAGGGGCATGTCGGAGAAAAAACATGGTCCAGGTGAACCTACAATGACTGAGAATGGGCTAAGCAAAGCCGCCTTGTGCAAAATCAACGGGGACAGAGAGACCGGGCACTGCCAGTGCCCACCCACGCCCAGCATGATGACCACAGAGGTTCATGATGAGGGGGACCTGGAGGAGAGCTCCTCCTCAGAGGGCAAAGGTCACACCAAACCTCAGGACCTGAACCATAAGAGGGTCAAGCGGGCCAGTCGGAAGAACAGTGCCATCTCCAAACACTCCAGCCGGATCTCTAGAGCCAGCAACAAATCCATGGACCTGTTCGCCTCCAGGAGGAAGAGGAGGAGGAGCTCTGTGTCCATGAAAAAGGTCTCCCAGGCCAGGGAGAAGAGGTTCACCTTTGTGCTGGCGGTAGTCATGGGGGTATTTGTGGTGTGCTGGTTCCCATTCTTCTTCAGCTACTGCCTGCATGGAGTGTGCGGGGACCCCTGTAAGATTCCCGATCCCCTCTTTAAATTCTTCTTCTGGATTGGTTACTGCAACAGCTCACTCAACCCCGCCATCTACACTATCTTCAACCAGGATTTCCGACGCGCCTTTCAGAAAATCCTTTGCAAGTCGTGGAAAAAATCATTCTAGATATATGTGATAATGGGAGGGACAAGCCATGACTAAATATGCCCTGAGATGACCATGACAATCTCAATATGGACATATGAAATCTACCATGAAATATTAGTATGAAATAAGCCTTTTTTGTATTCAACCATATGAACAATGCAATGTGCGTACTGTACTTACAGTGGTCATACACATTGTCATGCTGTAACTCAATTGAGAGAGCATCATTCTGAACTACACCTTCATATTCCCTCACAGGCAACTCTTGTGCTCTCATTACCCAACATATTTATGTTACTGGCCTGCATATTTGTCATTGACGTTCAGTGTGTGCATAGTGGTTCCCAGAACAAGATGTTCTGAAGTGTATCGCAAGGCTTTAACTCAATGTCACATTAGATATCTGGTACTCCTGAGTCCTATACAACCAAAGTAACACAATTTCCAGGCTAATCATGCTAATGCGAAAACACAGGGGAACTAGCCGGGCGCATCAGTAGTCAAATCCACTATGTTGACTTGTCATGGGTAATGATTACCAAGTGGACCCTAGGGATTACAGACAAATGGTTGAGGTGTTGAGGGCTGAGTATATGTTTTTAAAACGTGGGCTACGGTTGTTCCTTTTATTTATAATAGTAAGAAAGATCCATATTTTTCACCCTGGATGCTGATTAATAAATACCTAAGAATAAAACATAAAGTATTTATTTGAAGTACCTCTCTTGTGGACTGTTTCTGTTCAATTATTTTGCATATTTAACATTTTGTTTTGCAAGTGGTGCTTTATCTTATGCTTAAAGTAGTGGGCTATCATGCAAAATAAACGCTGAAGAAATCTTATCTGAGCTCTATTGTGATGTTGGACTTCTGTCATATGTATATACACACTGGAGCACTCTGACAATGATGCACATGTGTTTTGACATGCTTGAGTGATTGAGAGATACTGGGGTTGCCAAGTGTTGTCTTGTGCAAGGGATTCTGAGATAGTGTGCTCTGCCAGCATCAATCAATGTCTAACGTGCACTCTCTAAGATGTCTGGCAACCCATTTGTCCCTCAGATGGTATACAAATAAGCTTTTTATGTTTAGACACTATAAACATGGTAACAGAACAGCTCCAGGACAACCATGCATTTACGTAATCCTTTCTATTCATAGACATTCGCTTGCACTGTCAAACAATTTAAAATGCAGGTGAAATATAATTAGGGAATGCTAAAGGGAGATGGTTAAAATGTCGCTGCAACAGCTTCCTGGGGAAAAAAATCTGTAATTAGTTGCCTAAATCATTATTTAGGGTAAAAACAATTCCTTTTTAGGAATCCTAATCAAGACTCTATTATCACACTATTGATATCATGTCTAATATCCCACCCATCCTATTGACTGGCTTGGGGGTGTTCTCACCATAGCTGCTTACCGATTCTCCTCCCTTCTCTCAAAGCGTGCACGTGCACACTCCCAGTCATGGATCTACAATCCAGGAGAGGGAGTGTGCAGGTGCACACTTTGGGAGAAGTGTGGAGAATTGGTATGCAGCCCATTTTTCCCTCACCAATCCATAACATTCAGATTAGTGTCCATTCACAAAGGGAATGAAACAAGGAAGTATTCCAGAGTATTGGGACGTAGCCTGTTTGTTTTACTAAGTAGCCTCAGATCCCTAGTGTAATGTAATGGCAACATTTTCTGAAGTTAACTATGAAAATGATAGAAGCTGCAGTAATGGGGTCAACCAAAGTTCTCGTCCCCCTGACACAGACTGTCCATGTTAATACCAGGGTGTTGGTGACCTTTTAGCACAAGAGGTTGGCTGAGAGGAGATAATCCAATATTCCCCACTGCCCTGTGGACATCAGCAAGGTGGAACTGAATCTTTCCTCCACTTTAAACTGCTTCTGTGTTTGGGGTGCCAATGTAACAGCTCTTTGTAATGGTCTACATCTTTTGTGTTTGTTCAAATGCAGTTCAGGATCTTAAGGGTATAACGTATCATACGAAATGGATGACCAGGTACACAATTGGATGACGTAGTACACAGAAAACAGGGACCCGTTTTGGCTCGAGAGCACCACTTTCAAAACTACTAGCTGAAATGATACAAACATTCTGGAGCATCACTTAAACTGCTGTTAAGGTGTCACAGTAAATGTAGACATGTAGACATAGAGGTTGGTTGGTTTTATTCACCAGTAAAAAAAAAAAAAGAGATTACATATACTGTATATGATATTGATGTAGGCTTTTTAAAGGAATTATGTTAACCTTTTAACCTAACTAAATCTAACTAATTTAATTTGTATGTTTTATGATTTTCCATTGAGATCAGTTTAGCATTAACTGCATTGGACACATTACCCCCATTGACTTCCTGTGTAAAGGATAGGGTTTCCCCACACAAACATGAGGGAAGCTACTAGGCAACACGCAGACCATCTATGATACAGAGGACTGTTATAAGGGAATACATACAACAGCATCCACAAAGTTCAGTTCATGATTGATCCCAAATGTCTTACAAAACTTCCGTTTGTCATTTTATCTCACTCTGTCAAATACTAGTGCTGAGCGATTGTTAAACAACTAATTGACCGACGACATCGGTTCAATTACTTGAATTCCATTTAGTTCCGTTTTTTGTGAGCTCATTGTGCCGTTTCTCTAGAGAGAAATCAAATCAAGAAGGAACTGTGGAACGCTGTAGGGAGTTTTTAATAGGCAAATATTCAATCTGGTTCAGCGCAGAAAACGTGGTAATTAACTACAATGACTAGAATGAATTGTGCCTATTCTGCTCGGGCTGACACGCATACCGAGTGAGAGGAACGTCAACAAAACAGCGATGAGAGGGATACAGACTTTTCAGGACTCGGGGTAGCTCTACCAGATTGATAGTTGTAGCAGTCTTGAAATCTTATCTACTTTGAAGAACTACTAAAATAGTGATTTCATCAGACAGCTCTGCAGCATGAGCAGCTGTGGCAAACCAATAATCACGGGCTACCATTTTCACTAGCCAACTAGGTAAATAGTATGACTCATTGGGGAGTACAGAGATAACGTTAGATGGCTGTCTGGCTGCTACTGCGTGAGCAGAGAGGAGATAATGACTAGAAGAAATTAAATAAGAAAGTAATCAAATAAAAAAGAAGTAATATACACAACTGAAATATTTTATTTAAGTAAAGTAATGTGAATAAATTATGGTTAATAAGTGATAAGCAGTAATCGGCCATCATGGGGCTATTTTTAATTGATTTATTCTGTGTTGTTAGAGACAATGGAATGTTATCTGTTGTCTTTTTATATATATGTGTATATATATATATATATATATTTGTTTTTTTACCCCTCCCCTCTTTGGAGGACAAACATATTTGAGTTTTTTTTACAGCTTTTCTGCTACATATACAGTTAAAGTTGGAAGTTTACATACACTTAGGTTGGAGTCATTAAAACTTGTTTTTCAACCACTCCACACATTTCTTGTCAACAAACTAGTTTTGGCAAGTCTGTTAGGACATCTACTTCGTGCATGACACAAGTAATTTTTCCAACAATTGTTTACAGACAGATTATTTCACTTATAATTCACCGTATCACAATTCCAGTGGGTCAGAAGTTTACATACACTAAATTAACTGTGCCTTTAAACAGCTTGGACAATTCCAGAAAATTATGTCATGGCTTGAGAAGCTTCTGAAGTAATTTTTCTAACAATTGTTTACAGACAGATTATTTCACTTATAATTGACATAATTTGACATAATTTGAGTCAATTGGAAGTGTAACTGTGGATGTATTTCAAGGCCTACCTTCAAACTCAGTGCCTCTTTGCTTGACATCATGGGAAAATCGAAAGAAGTCAGCCAAGACCTCAGAAAAAAAACACTCAAATTATGTCATTTAGCCTATCAGAAGCTTCTCAAGCCATGACATAATTTTCTGGAATTTTCCAAGCTGTTTAAAGGCACAGTCAATTTAGTGTATGTAAACTTCTGACCAACTGGAATTGTGATACAGTTTATTATAAGTGAAATAATCTGTCTGTAATCAATTGTTGGAAAGATTACTTGTGTCATGCACAAGTAGATGTCCTAACCGACTTGCCAAAACTATAGTTTGTTAACAAGAAATTTGTGGAGTGGTTGAAAAACAAGTTTTAATGACTCCAACCTAAGTGTATGTAAACTTACGACTTCAACTGTATATGGTACTTTTATATAAAGCTGTCACATAACAACAATACATTACCAAACATACGCTCTTTAATCCCTCTCAGCTCATCCCACCTATCACCATAGACCAGCCTCGTTGGTTTCCATGTGCATATATTTTTAAATTGTAATGTGATGTTTTACATCATTTTTGTACCTTTCTAATCGTATAGTATCCACAGATTGTGAGCTAAAGATGAAAACCTTTCCTACGAGTATTATTATATTATATGTTATGAATGTTTTGGCAATTGAATGTTCTCAATATTTGGCTTTGGAATTTCCATAAAAAGGTCTAAAATAAATTCCAGGTCATATTTCATAATGCAATGAATAAAAATAATTGAAATCGAAAACCGTAATTATTTTTTACAAACCGAACTGAAACTGTACCGTCCTCAAAAAGCACTAATCGCTCAGCACTATCAAATACTAAAGTGGCACTTCATGCTACACTGGTGTCAGATCTCTTAGCAAACAGTTGTATTGAATCTCATTCTTTATAAGGTCAGACAGATTTTTTGCTTTATCATAGTTTACCATGCCACCATCCAATGTTCTTCTGGTAATTTAATGGCAGATTTTGGTAAGGCCAGTACTATCATAGTGTCAAATAAAAGGGAGCAAGTACTTAAAACAAGGACCGAGACGGTGTGATTGTAATTCTTTGTGATTAATCCTTGTGTATTTCATCTTACTCAGCTCAAGCAATTGAGGTTAGTATTAAAAATGTATCACTGAAAGCTTTATATAACAATATAGCGTTGATTATTATATGAAAATACAGTGCATATTTGCTTTCAATTCCAACACCTCTGTGTTGGTGTGATACAGATATGGCACATGGTTCCTCAAGTGGGAGCATTAAGAGGGAATGACATTCGGATCGATATTGTACATAGGCCTACTGTACTGTATAGTACTACTAATGCTCTTACCAAAGTTAAGCTTCCGAGAAGACCTTGAATGCAAACCTCCATGGAGAGGAAAGCTTGTTATCAAGAGAATATTTCCTGATGATTTGCTTCATTCATTCTGTGAATCTAACAGGTTTGAGAGGTTGGATTTCTGCTGCAACAGATACCAACAGGTTATGCAATAGGTTCGGATGGCTGTCTTTGTTTTAATCTTTCCTGTTTGCTTCCTGAAAATGCAGCAGTGTTATAAACAAGAGCATTGTAACAGTGTAGTCAGTCCTTGCTGATTTGTATGTTTATTTTGGCTTGTGACTGTCATGGTTAACAGCCTAGAAAATCCTGCTGATTAAAATGGAATAGAATGGTCTATACCATGTCTCATTGGAGAGGGAAACAGCATTCCTTCTCTGTAATGGGTATTTACGGTAAAATGCAGGTTTTTATGCTGTTTCGGTTTGTCAAGTAACTGAGTTGTACCAAGGTTTAATTCACTGTGCTCATGTGGTTTTATGCTAGTTAAGATTGAACAGGATCTTAAGCACTTAGAAATGTTGTAACATGTTGTACAAATCGGAATTGGTAACATATCATACACATTTTTGCAAGACGTAACATATCATAAGAAATGGATGACGTTGTACACAATTGTGCACAATTGTCGGGGACTCATTTTGGCTCATGAGCTCTACTTTCAAAACTACTGGCTGAAATTATCCAAAACCTTTATAACACATCTTTAACTGTGATATTACATGACTCTCACGAGAATCTGCTAAGAAATTGAACATTTGTAGTGGGCCAAGCATCAAGCCCTGAGGTACTCCCAGCGAGATCGAAAGGAATTCACTCGAAACCCATCTTAAGAACACTATACCAAAGTACACATGAGGAAGAGTTCCACTTGAACGTGACTAAACTCACTGTGACATAACAGGCCATCTCTTAAAGGAACTTAAGACTAGGGATATCAAGTGGCTAACAAGGTCTGTGTTTATCAGCCTTGGACCACGAGCAAAATGGATTTGGGCTTTATTGGAATAGTTGAGACTCTTTTGTCTTGATAAAAGTAATGGATGAAAAGATCAAGCCTCGGCTCACAGCAGAAATAAACAATTATGCTCAAGTGCCTGAGACCTGATGATAGCTAGCTCTCTAAAACCTGAATATTTATTCTAAAGAGTGGATAGAATTGCAGACAGTATTGCGGTCATTTCAGTCACTCGTAATTACTGGTAAAGTCCTCCTTAAGCACCGTCTCATTCAGACAATTGTAATTGTTTCTCCTCATCTGGGTAAATGGACCCACTGTCTGCTTCTATTATAAATGAGTCTCTAGTTGAGGTACGATCAGTTTTCATAATACCACTAGATGAACCACCTGCATAAGTTCAGTCACAGCATTACAGAATGTCATTATGTAAATAAGCCTGTCAATACTAAAAATATAAAATCAATGCAAAAAATATTCCAAGGTTTCATATTCAAAATCTGATCTCAAACACACACACATATCCTCAACGGAGGATTCTTTAGTTTTATCTAGGGACAAATCCTGTTGGCTTCTCAGCTTGATCATTTGTGAAAGGGAGCTAACTGGATGCATACAGAGAATGTGTCCTCCACTAGGTTCATTTTACAGACAGCAGTCAGGCCTGAGGGAAATGTGGCAGTGACCAGAAGGTGGCTAGAGCAATCCCAGGTGGGCTGTTCTGCCATTGAGCCCTTCAGCAAAACTATTCAACCCAAAGACTATCTGTCTGTATAAAAGGCAGGGTATCCATCTGTATAAAATGTATAAAGTTGAGCTTTGCTTTGGCAACATTTTCAGGAATTTCAACCTTTCTTTGATGCCATAAGGATAGGAGGAGGTACTACTGCCCACTGAAAATATTGCTATCTCAGATAACATCACCAATCAGTACTTTTACCAATCAGTACAGTTTCATTCATACAAGTTGCCCTTATACCTTTGTAATTACACAGTAACAACATTGTAATGACTTGTTGTTACATAGTGTAGTAACAGCTTATTTTCCTACAGTGTGCGTTTCATTGAATTCCAGTCCTGTGTAGATGTACAGTACTCAACGTGTTGAATGAAGAAACACTAATTCCCCATTTGTTCATTGCACTACAGTGTACTGTTTGATGCACTATGAATTAGTGACCTCAATTTATCTTCTCGCCCATACATCAATGCGTACTTGTCAGTACTAATGATGGAGGGCAGCTCAGATGGTATCCCACACACTCGTTAACACTCTCCTAGCTGAGCTCACAGCTTTCTGCTAGATTCTGCAGCAGTGCCTCAGTGCGTTGGCACCTTTTCACTCCCCCGTCAAATAGCTCAAGAGAAAAACTGAGTTAGAAACTCTTAACTCTTCGTGTGTGCTTGTTCTTCGTAGCTTTTCTGTCCACTTCTTTGTTCTCTACCTCAACAACAAATCGTTATGGCACATGCTGCATAGCTGCTCCAACTCTGGAATGGCCGTCATAGCAACAGTTATGGGTGAGCAGATAAGTCAGAAGACGAGTCAAGAGACAGAAAGGGGACATTCCTTTCGTAGCTCACTGAGTACAGAAGATACTTGTTTTCACTGTAAAAAGGACGTAGCCTATACAGTGGCTTGCAAAACTATTCACCCCCTTGGCATTTTTCCTATTTTGTTACCTTACAACCTGGAATTAAAATAGATTTTTGGGGGGTTTGTATTATTTGATTTACACAACATGCCTACCACTTTGAAGATGCAAAATATTTTTTATTGTGAAAATAACAAGAAATACCTAAAAAAAAACAGAGAACTTGAGCGTTAATAACTATTCACACCCCCAAAGTCAATACTTTGTAGAGCCACCTTTTGCAGCAATTACAGCTGCAAGTATTTTGGGTTATGTCTCTATGAGCTTGGCACATCAAGCCACTGGGATTTTTGCCCATTGTTCAAGGCAAAACTGCTCCAGCTCCTTCAAGATGGATGGGTTCCACCTGTGTACAGCAATCTTTAAGTCATACCACAGGTTCTCAATTGGATTGAGGTCTGGGCTTTGACTAGGCCATTCCAAGACATTTACATGTTTCCCCTTAAACCACTCGAGTGTTGCTTTAGCAGTATGCTTAGGGTCATTGTCCTGCTGGAAGGTGAACCTCTATCCCAGTCTCAAATCTCTGGAAGACTGAAACAGGTTTCCCTCAAGAATTTCCCTGTATTTAGCCCCATCCATCATTCCTTCAATTCTGACCAGTTTCCAAGTCCCTGCCGGTGAAAAACATCCCCACAGCATGATGCTGCCACCACCATGCTTCACTGTGGGGATGGTGTTCTCGGAGTGATGAGAGGTTTTGGGTTTGTGCCAGACATAGCGTTTTCCTTGATGGCCAAAAAGCTCAATTTTAGTCTCATCTGACCAGAGTACCTTCTTCCATATGTTTTTGGCGAACACCAAATGTGTTTGCTTATTTTTTTATTTAAGCAATGGCTTTAGTCTGGCCACTCTTCCATAAAGCCCAGCTTTGTGGAGTGTACGCCTTAAAGTGGTCTTATGGACAGATACTCCCATCTCCGCTGTTGAGCTTTGCAGCTCCTTCAGGGTTATCTTTGGTCTCTTTGTTGCCTCTCTGATTAATGCCTTCCTTGCCTGGTCCGTGAGTTTTGGTGGGCGGCCCTCTCTTGACAGGTTTGTTGTGGTGCCATATTCTTTCTATTTTTCATAATGGATTTAATGGTACTCCGTAGGATGTTCAAAGTTTCGAATATATTTTTTTATAACACAACCCTGATCTGTACTTCTCCACAACTTTGTCCCTGACTTGTTTGGAGAGCTCCTTGGTCTTCATGGTGCCGCTTGCTTGGTGTTGCCCTTTGCTTAGTGGTGTTGCAGACTCTGGGGCCTTTCAGAACAGGTGTATATTTACTGAGATCATGTGACAGATCATGTGACACTTAGATTGCACACAGGTGGACTTTAGTTAACTAATTATGTGACTTCTGAAGGTAATTGATTGCACCAGATCTTATTTAGGGGCTTCATAGCAAAGGGGGTGAATACATGTTCAAGCACCACTTTTCCGTATTTTTGTTTTTTCATTTCACTTCACCAATTTGGATTATTTTGTGTATGTCCATTACATGAAATCCAAATAAAATTACATTTTAAATTTCAGGTTGTAATGCAATAAAATAGGAAAAAAAGTACAATAATCCGATTGTCACATTGAGCCATAGTCCAAATCATAAGGAAGTGGACGAGACAGGCACAGGTTTTAGATCCCAGCTCACATAGTGATGCCCAACAATTAGTGACTCGGAGTGTGTTTAGCCCTCTTGCCGAGTAACTCTGTTAAGTTGCGCACGGTACTGCAGATTTAACGTGACTACATTGTTATGAAAATATTGAAGGCCTTGAGGTGTTTTCTGCACAGTGGTTTATTATATTCGGTGCCTTGTGTTCTGACTAAAAGAGAAAGCCAGGTGTCTAATGTTACATTCCATTTGGTCCTTCTTTCCATATCCTGTTTCTTTCATTCTTAGCCCCAATGCCTGGGGTGTTTTTCACTAGGGACCAAACGGTAGAAAACGGGCCGAAATTAATTCTTCCAATAAGAAATCTTGTTTTTTGTTGCAAAACTTTTCCTCACTAGCCAGCTACCACCCAGTACTCTACACTGCACCTTAGAGACTGCTGCTCTATGTACTGTATATAGTCATTGAACACTGGTCACTTTAATAATGTTTACATACTGTTTTACCCACTTCATATTTATATACTGTGTTCTGGTCATGACTCATCCTATATAACTATTGCTCTACACACCTTTTCTATTCATATACTGTCCATACTGTCTATACACACCATCATATATATATATATTTATTTGTATTCCGGACTCTGATATTAGTTCTTCTGATATTGCTCATTCTGATATGTCTTAATTTCTTGTTCTTTATTTTTGTTTCATTTTTGGATTATATGTTTATTGTTATTGTATTGCTAGAAAACCTGCACAACTGTGTACGCAACCAATAAACTTTGATTTCATTTGAAAACGTTCTGAAAATATTTCCTATGGTGTGCACTAGTGACGTCACCGCTCTGCACTCCTAAAGGTGTATAACTCATTTAACATGAACATCACACCAGGTTTGGCTCAGGCATTGGGAGCAGTCGCCATTCAAACACCCTTAAGTCACCTTTATCGTTCCATTTTCTTCACAGCGATGTGGTTAAAATGCCCGAGGGGAGATCATGTTGTGAAAAGCAATTAACACGGAGGCTATGACCGACTGCTTTGCATCACAAATCCCTTCCAAAACAGGTTAAAGCTGGAAGGCCAAATCCAATCAGGCAACCATTGAACAGAAAAGTGTAATGTGTTATTTGCCACGGCAACAACGCTGTAAAAGTTAGGTACAATCTAATTGGAGATCAAGTTGATATCTTAGACTGTATAGATGCTAGATTAAACCAGTGTATGTTCAGTATGTCTGTGGTAGACAGTGATTTTCAGGTCAGTTTAAAGTGTGATTGTCTGAGATGAAGTTGGATTTGACAAAATAACACACAAATGTGCCAACCTGCTGCACTAGCAATATATTTTGTAGCTATGGATGACTGATGGCTAATAACTTCCGAGTCTGTAGTACATTACTCACAACTCTCTACCTACACAGACATTTCCCTTTTGCCGGTTTTCAATCGTGATCTCCGTGTCTATAATTCCAAACCACCTGCTATGCTGTTATTCCTCAGCCCATCCATGAACATTGGGCTTGCTACCGAGAGCGTAGACGTGCTTCCTATCATAGAGCTCCTACTCTTTAATTGGCTTGTCATTGTGAAAGGGAAGGATGAGGTGGGTGTGGGGTATAGAACATTCCATTACCATCTCCTGCTGTTGAGAAGCTTTTAGACACTGAGGATTCGGCGTGAGGTCAATCACTGGCATCGCTGGCACAGAGGTGCTTTCAAAGCCACAACCGCCCCCATCTGTGGGGACGCATCATACCCTTGTGGTCCTAGCCACCTAGGCACCCTCATAGGTCAGCTTGAAAGATCTTTTTAATGCCAGATGTTAATTTTTCAACATGGGTGGCGTATTTGAATCCATCTCACATGTGCAGTTTACCTGTTTGCTTCTCACACGTGCTAAGATTCCGGTTCTGATATGCCGACTCCCCTGCCGGTCCACAAAAACATTTCAACCTACCCCTCCTTGTTACTCTTCTCCACATGAGACTCATCTGCGCCCAGAGGAGGTCTTGGCGTTTTGATGAAAGGGGCTCTGGGGCATCGCGGTTTATGAGATGAATTAAGTTTTCCACAGGGACATGTGGCTAGAGGCATCAGCAATCAATGTGAATGTGAGATGAGCTAGGATGTTCATTAGATGGGTCCAGTGCAGTCAAGCATCGATTGTGTGAGGCAAAGAGATAAACATTTTAAAGTGCAAAGTAAAAGTACTGTCCCAACTTCAACTTCCCCATTCCCCTCTCTCTAAAATAATAGATGGCTAAGAGGGTTGGATCCAGTTTGGCCCTGGTTCAAGGAACCAATTCTTAAAAATTTGTCCCATTTAATTTCTGTACAACAACCAGGAGTGATGTGCTGGCTGGGGAAAGTGCCAGCTAATTTACTGACCATGTACTCGACTATAGTGCTCTAAGATATTAAAAACCCAGCTGTCTCCACTGGAATCATTGCACTGCATTGACAGTCAATTAGTTGGTATGACTGGTTTTCGCTTCCATGGTTAATTATTTAGGCTTTAAATAACAGTGTGTGGTTCCTTTAAAAATACTCAACCATAAGTGATGTTCCTCCTAAAACAATGAATATCTGACTTTGTAGAAGAAAATGTTTGTCACCGTAAAAATCTTGCAGATCTTGAGCATTAATTTATGTGGTAATATAATCACATGTAATGCTTCGGAAGCTTCCAAATAAAACTGCATTTCTATGAAGCTCCTTCCCCCTGAAATGTCTTTTTCACACATTTTTATAATGACAACCGCAGCATCCTTGCAACTGAATCCGAAAGCGGATGATAATAGCCTACAGCATTCTGTGGATTCACGTTTCAATTAACATCCAGATAGATTTGGTGTGACTGTTTTGAAAACTGTAAACAGCGTGAAGCACTGGGAGACCTTTCTTTTCAGGTAAACAATAATTTGAGTGACATCACACTATTCAACCCGAATGGCAGTCTGTTGATTTGGGAAAACACCAAAGGCTATGGATGACATCATCTCTAATGGACAGTAGCTCAAGCAGTTGAATAACCTGATCAACTTTATCCATTACAGTCCCCACTCTCTTCCCTCTTAAAAGAGGAGGAAGTGATATTCCACCAGGACAGACTGAATCTTTGATGTGAAAGGCGAGATAAGACAAGCTCCCTCTGTGACTTACGTGTCACGACCCTTTGCATCTCCAATTTGTCCCTCTAAAAGTATTCTCTGTCGTTCATTTGTCGTGCCTGCAGAGCTGGAACAATGTGTCTACTTGAGAAGTCGCATACATGCAGACATGTATTAAAATGTTTATATCAAATTAAAACAAGCTTTTGTAGGTATGTTTGACTGGAATTTAGAAAGCTTCCGAGTACCACAACTGTGCTACAAATGAAGATGTCTGAATATTTTTCACACACCAGTGGTTATAGTCTAGCTTTTACTAAACAGGATTTTTTTTTCTTTCATTCTAAAAGCATGCTCTCATCTGCACTTTTGTCTCTATAGTCTTGCAGGACGCAAGCTGCTCCCCCAAATGTTTTCCTTCATCTCTTCTAAATGACATTTCAGGGATTGCAAGTTAAATGTCAATTGTTGTCTTTTTCCCCCCTATTCTATACTGTTGACCTTTTATGCACCCGGTGTTAATTCTTCTTCTCCAATATTGCTTTTTCAATTGCATAGCTTGACCCCTCAATTTGAATTCCCTCATAATACCATTGAGATAAGGCTAAATGAACTGCTGATGAAATGGAGAGCAGAGGGGTCACGTGGGAATCTAGCAAAATGTTGCAGAGTTATTGATTTTTGCCGATTCATTGCAGGGATTTTTGGTTAATGGAGTGCCTCTCATCCAGCAGCACACAGCTTCTAAGTCTTAGTATTCCATGAGGAATTATCGCCACACTGAAACAACTGTTCCGTGACAAATGTAATATTATATGTTGCAGTCCAGGCGACAGGGAAATCAGTGGGGCACAGCATGATATTACTTGTGTGTAGGTTTTGCAGTTAGAAAATATGCCCAGCATAAACTCTACCTATATATAGAGAAATACTGCCCTGGGGAACAGTGAAGAGACTAGAAGGGCTGGGAACTTGATAGGCATGAATCAAATATGTTTTATTGAAGCTTGTTTGTGTGAGAATTGAATTATGATATAGACTAATGAGTGCGAAAATATTGTAACGTTTCACCTGAATGCCTTCCTGACAAGCTCCCAAGAAGCTATTTGACACATTTCCCAAGTATAAATATTACTTCAGGTATACAGGTATAATAAATCAATCAATGTCTTGGCCTACATTTGAGCTCTAGTTATTTCATCAGTGAAAGGAAAAAGCTGTAGGCTCACTTTGTATTGCACTATTCCAGTTTGGATGCATTCATTCTATGAGGGCTTTTTTGTCTTTTAACTATATGCAGAAATCCTTACCCTGTCTATAGTTCCATGTATCCGTCAGCATACTCTCATTACACCCCTACCAGGCAGACATCAAATAATTAACATTCTGAATTTAAAAAATTAAGAAGAAGAATTTTACTTCTGAAATTAGTTGCTTTACCGATTCTGTTGGCCATGGTACACCATGGGATGATAAAACAATGGCCGCCACCTCTGAGGATTTCCTTTGTGTTCTCTTCCTTTGTGTCCTCAGTTCATACATTTCGGTGGCATCGAGCTGCCACCTGATTTTGGTATAGTCACACTGCTGGTTCCACCTGCACACTAAGCTGCTGGTGAATGAATAAATGAATAGATGAATTCCTCTGTTCATGCCTGAGATGACATCTGTGATTCTGACTGGTGTGTTTGATGTCTGCAGCTCCAGTTTTTAACAAATCCTTTTAAGGTTTAACGTCCTTCTCCAGTCTCCTTTTCACCTCATTTAACACCTGATTTACGCAGGCTCGTTAGAAAGCGGATGTGTCCGGTCAAGGTATGACATGACATGTACACGTGTGTGTGCATGTGTGTGTGTGTTTGTATTTGTGTCTAAAAAACTAAAATGTTTCTCAAAACATATTAATTTTACCCTTTAGTGTGTGTACTTTAATGTATTTATACTTGGGATATCGCTTCAACAGGAAAAGTTCAAAAACCAGGGTCACACAGAGTGTTACTTGGTAGTCTTAAACAAATCTACTTTGAAACCAAAGTATACACCTCACACACATGGTTATGGGCTTAAAAAATAAGACACCTGTACCATGTCAGATATAGAGCCCCACAGTGGAGGTGTCATAATACCCATAAAACCTAGTGGTCAAACACCATTAATTTTTCTCATAGGATATTTTTGAAACACTTAAAATAAGTGCTGTGTTTTATATAGGCTTACCCTGGCGTAAGGATTTGAAAACCATGTAAATCTCTCGGACAAGGTGACTTTTATCAATATATTCGGTTCTATTTACTCTTAGATTCAAAAATGCTAATTAGCATCAAATTAGACATCATGCAAAACTACAAATCACTGCAAGCTCCCGCACAGCATCTCTAGCTGACACTTTTGTATTGTGTCGATTTAAAACATGCACAAGACAGTTCACTGAATTGTCCATTTAAGACATTTTGCCAATTTATTCATTACTACATTTAGCTAACATTAGAGAGTTAATCCTGAGATTCTTACCTTTGCCTCGATTCGGCAGTCTCATCCAGATCATCATGGCATTTGTAGTTCTTTATGATTGCCACCTGAGCAGCTAATTAGCATTTAATTTTGGAGGGGGTAAATACAGGAAAATATATTGATACAAGTCAACTTGTCCTAGAGAGACTTACATGGTTTTCAAAACGTCACACCAGGGTAAGCCTACATGAAACACAGCCCTTATTTGCCCTATGGGCAAAATGAATGGTGGAAAAACTATTGGAACCATTTTCCTGTTTGACCACTAGGTTTTATGGGTATTATGACTCATACTGTGGTACCTTATAGTTGATTTTTTGTTGTTGTTGTGTTTGCACCCCAATATTACACTTAATATACATCACAGGAGACTAAAGGGCCCAAAAGAAGTGCACTACATAGGGAAAAGTTTGCGATTTGGGAGACTCCCTAATTACTTGTTAGGTTGAAGCTAAGAAGATGGCTTGGGGAAGACAAATGAGTCTCTTAACCATTACCTACAATGTATCTTATTTACCAGCAGGAAGGTCTAGAAAATGGCAAAGAAACCCAGCATATGGGGGTTATGTATCGCAAAGCATTCCCATCAGACAGGTCTAGTGACTTATTGGAAATGTTTTTGGAGTGTGCCCTGGGAAATGGAATTGGAAGGAATATAGGAGATCTACAATTTGTTTAATATACAGTGCATTCACAAAGTTTGCAGACCCCTTGACCTTTTCCACATTTTGTAACATGACAGCCTTATTAAAAAATATTTTACAATTGTTTTGTTTCTCTCATCAATCTACACACAAAAACCCATAATGACAAAGAAAAAACAGGTTTTTAGAAATGTTAGCAAAGAACAATAACAAAAAACATATTCACGTAAGTATTCAGACCCTTTGCTATGAGACTCGAAATTGAGCTCAGGTGCATCCTGTTTCCAATGATCATCCTTGAGATGTTTCTGCAACTCGATTGGAGTCCACCTGTAGTAAATTCAATTGATTGGACTTGATTTGGAAAGGCACACACCTGTCTATATAAGGTCCCACAGTTGACAGTGCATGGTCCCCAAGAACACAGTGGCCATCATTCTTAAATGGAAAAAGTTTGGAACTACTAAGACTCTTCATAGAGCTGGCTGCCTGGTCAAACTGAGCAATCGAGGTAGAAGGGCATTAGTCGGGGCGGTGACCAAGAACCCAATGGTCACTCTGACAGAGCTCCAGAGTTCCTCTGTGGAGATGGGATAACCTTCCAGAAGGACAACCATCTTTACAGCACTCTACCAATCAGGCCTCTATGGTAGAGTGGCCAGACAGAAGCCACTTCTCAGTAAAAGGCACATGACAGTCCTCTTGGTGTTTGCCAAAAGGCACCTAAATAATTACCAGACCATGAGAAACAAGATTCTCTGGTCTGATGAAACCAAGATGGAACTTTTTGGCCTGAATGCCAAGCATCACATCCAGAGGAAACCAGGCACCGCTCATCACCTGGCCAATACCATCCCTACGGTGAAGCATGGTGGTGGCAGGGATTGAGGCAAAGGTGAACGGAGCAAAGTACAGAGATATCTTTGATGAAACCTTCTCCAGAGTGCTCAGGACCTCAGACTGGAGCGAACATTCACCTTCCAACAGGACAATGACCCTAAGCACACAGCCAAAACAACGCAAGAGTGGCTTCGGGAAAAGTCTCTGAAGGTCCTTGAGTGGCCCAGCCAGAGCCCGGACTTGAATCCAATCGAACATCTCTGGACAGACTTGAAAATGTCTGTGCAGCAACGCTCCCCATCAGACCTGACAGAGAGGATCTGCAGAGAATAATGGGAGAAACTCCCCAAATACGGGTGTGCCAAGCTTGTAGCGTCATACCCAAGAATACTCGAGGCTGTAATATCTGCCAAAGGTGCTTCAACAAAGTACTGAGTAAAGGGTCTGAATACTTATGTAAATGTGATATTTCTGTTTTTTTAAAGTAGATTTGCAAACATTATGGGGTATTGTGTGTAGATTTATGAGGAGGTCAAAAACAATGGAATCCATTTTAGAATAAGGCTGTAACGTAACAGAATGTGGAAAAAGTGAAGGGGTCTGAATACTTTCCGAATGCGCTGTAATCACATAATGTTCAGGAACCCGCCAGAAAGTTGCTGCAAGATCTTTAATAATTTGTATTGCACTCCCGATATGACCCATTTACCTCAGATGTTAGGGATGCAATGTCTACTTATGCTGAGAGAACATACCACCGCTGACACCAAAAACAAATTATAGAAGCGAATGTAAAATCCCACCGGTGACACCACTTGACCCGCAAGCCTTGTGTGAAGTCTTGGAAATGCAGTATGATTATTTTATTTAAAAAAATATATACAGTATAATGTATATAATGTATATAATACCTTTTTTTCAACAGGGAGTCCCATTGAGACCAAGGTCCCTTTCACAAGCCTTGCATTTTACAATTTCCCGCATTTGACTAAATACAAGTGAATACAAAATACAACAATACAGACACATTGGTCAACAATAACTGCCTGAGAGGTACCAATGTATCTAGTTGAAGGGAACTCTGAAGACTTTGATCCATACATGGGATACATAGAAACTAAAGTCTGTATCAACAGATATTTCCAGATATTTCCAGAGTTAACCATCCCTGTGGTCGGGTATGGTCCCACTGGGCACAAACTGGTTAAATCAATGTTGTTTCCATGTCAAGGAATTTCTGTTTTTCACCTAACCTTTAACCTAAATCCACTGACACGGTTCAAATTCTTATTGATTTCATGTTAAATTCAGGTTAGTTGACAACTCAATGAAATGTAAATCTAAACTAGACGTTTTTTTGTTTTTGCAATAGGACTTTATAAACGAATCAGAAGCAAACCCACTTTCCGATAGAGCAAGCAGTGTTGAGTGCAAAACCTGTCACCTGTAATAAAACTAAGTACACTATGGAAAACTGTATCTAACAGCTTCAATGACGTGGCAGCTGCATTCATTAAATTAAAATGGTATCACCATAGTCTAGGACCAAATGAAACATCGACTGAAGCATCTGCATTCTTTATCTAGTGATAGGCATGACCTATTTCTATAGAAGAAGCCCATTGTTATTCTCAGCTTCTTAACTAACTCATCAATATGCTTTTAAAAAGACAGCTTATCGTCTATCCAGATGCCCAGATGTTTGTAAGCAGGAACACGATCAACGTGGGCACCATCCAAAGTGCATCAAGTAGTACACGTCCTTCTCCTTTCCTTTCTGCCCTGTGAAAGGCTTGGCTGGGTCGCAGTGGGAACAGCAGTGATATTTCACAGAGACTGAAATTACATTTACTCGGTTAAAATCTCTCTGAAAGCATCTCTAGCCAGATAGAAACCATTACAAAGGTATAATCAACATGAAAATGGGCAGATCCATAAAGGGAGTGAAAGCAGTCGCTATTATATTACATGCTGAGTGCACCGTATGGAAGAACCCAGTCATGACGGTAATTTCCCAGTCAAAGAGCTTATCAATCAGATCCATCCCATTCCTCAGCACTTTTGAAACCAATGATACAATTACCCGTTGATAGAAATTAAATCATTTCTGAGCATCACGGACGATATCGTATTTTGATAATTGCAGCTATGATGGCGGATCATCTTTGCAGCTTTAAACCAATTACACTTTACATTTTGAAAGGAAGGTATACAATTATGCCGTTTCCATTCATAGAGAGTTTTATTGAAATGCATCACTTTCCCTCTGATGGTCTTCTTTGAACATCTTAGAATAAATACAGAATATTCAATCATCTCTACATTCAATTCAAGTAGCATTCCCTTGCCACTGCATTACTTTTAAACAAGCATATCAGCAATCACTTTATTGGAAAATCCTTTTTTAAATAGATTGTAATTTGATACATTATTTATCCCACTTGCGCCGGCTAATGTTCAGAGGTCTGATTGATGCTCTTGTCAATGACAACACGACGTCACTCTTATCAATGAGTGTCCTCTCTTCCATGTCAATGTAGTGAATGTCATGTAAGAACAAAGTTTGTTCTAGTGTTTGTTCAAGAGGTTAAAAGGTCAAATAGGGGGTGCTTATATTTGTGCAAAAAACACATTTCCATTTCAAACTTCACACTCCTACAGCTTCCCCACTTGTACATGCTGACCTGAAGCTAACTGTGCTAAGGGAGTACATGGACACGCTATTCATGTTTGGCTATCTCCTGATGATGTATCATTAGGTTACTATAAAAAAAAGAGTAGACAACACAATCAGACTTCGGCCCATGTCTCATCTCTGGTCAGAACCGATGATGACTTTACTCAATGCAAGATAGTTTGTAGAGGACCAATCAGTGACATAAGGAATAGATGTTTAGTGAACCGATGTAGTCTGATGGGGTAGGGATTCTGGGCAAGCGTGTTTAATAGATAATCCTTTGACTCTCTGATCAATTCGTATCATCAGCGTCAGTCTGATGCACCACTTTTAAGCCAAGGGGACAAGATGTTATACTCTTTGCTCCAAAATTACCACTTATTCCTCAAAACCAGGCGGCTGAGCGCTTTAGCGTGTGTGGGTGAACTCATTTTGTCATCTGGATTGATATTGCTTGTCATACCCTCTGGGGAAGAGCTATTAGTAGTGTACACACAGCGGATTCTGTGTTGTTATCTCTACAAAATCCTCAATTCCTTCAGGATTCCCCACAGATGTTGACTTAGAAAAGGTGGCGTGAGATTTAGAGGCGTGGTGAGACAAAGGGCAATTGAGAGTTAAGATTTTCATTTAAGATATTATTCGGCAAGCAAATGCAAAGGAATTGGCCTTCGCATATCTCTTCAAAGATGGACATGGCGTGATGTACAGAGCGTTTGGCAGCATGTTGTTTAACCTGTGATCTTTTTTTGCAGCACAGGTGTGTGTCTGCGAGTGGGTGAGTGTGTGTATTTGCGTGTGCGTGTGAGTGTGCGTGTGCGTGTGCGTGTGCGTGTGCGTGTGCGTGTGCGTGTGTGTGTGTGTGCGTGCCTGTGTGTGTGTGCGTGCCTGTGTGTGTGTGCGGGTGTGTGTGTCCGACCAGTCTTCTTTAATATATCATACAAAATATAATGGCCTCACTGACATAACTGTTACATTGGTAAATAATGCAGTAGGGAGGAAACGAATGTCTCAAGGTCTAGTTGGGGCAACGGTAATGATGGCGATGGACTGTTCAGTGTAGTTAAATACCTACTATTGTACTGTTCAATGTAGTTAAATACTTGCTATTGTGATGTTCACTGTAGTTAAGTACCTGCTATTGTGATGTTCACTGTAGTTAAGTACCTGCTATTGTGATGTTCACTGTAGTTAAGTACCTGCTATTGTGATGTTCACTGTAGTTAAGTACCTGCTATTGTGATGTTCACTGTAGTTAAGTACCTGCTATTGTGATGTTCACTGTAGTTAAGTACCTGCTATTGTGATGTTCACTGTAGTTAAGTACCTGCTATTGTGATGTTCACTGTAGTTAAGTACCTGCTATTGTGATGTTCATTGTTTGAGAAAATCAGGACAAACAGGGTCAAGGATTTTCCTAGATATTTTATATATATATATATATGAAGTCGGAAGTTTACATACACCATTGCCAAATACATTTAAACTCAGTTTTTAATAATTCCTGATATTTAATCCTAGTAAAAATTCCCTGTCTTAGGTCAGTTAGGATCACCACCTTATTTTAAGAATGTGAAATATCAGAATAATAGTAGAGAGAATTTTTTATTTCAGCTTTTATTTATTTCATCACATTCCCGGTTTACATACACTCAATTTACATACACTCAATTAGTACTTGGTAGCATTGCCTTTAAATTGTTTAACTTTGGTCAAATGTTTCAGGTAGCCTTCTACAAGCTTCCCACAATAAGTTGGGTGAATTTTGCCCCATTCCTCCTGACAGAGCTGGTGTAACTGAGTCAGGTTTGTAGGCCTCCTTGCTCGCACACACTTTTTCACTAAGACAAAATAACAAAAATAGACCAACACGAAACAGTTCTGTCTGGTGCAGACACAAAGACAGAAAACAACTACTCACAACACACAGGTGGAAAAAGGCTACCTAAGTATGGTTCTCAATCAGAGACAACGATAGACAGCTGCCTCTGATTGAGAACCACACACGGCCAAACACAAAGAAATAGAAAGCATAGAAAAATGAACATAGAATGCAAGACATAGAATGCCCACCCCAACTCACGCCTGGACCAAACCAAAATAGAGACATAAAAAGGATCTAAGGTCAGGGTGTGAAAGTACCCCCCCCCCCCCCCCCCCCCCCAAAGGTGCGGACTCCGGCCGCAAAACCTAAACCTATAGGGGAGGGTCTGGGTGGGCATCTATCCGCGGTGGCGGCTCTGGCGCGGGACGTGGACCCCGCTCCACCTTAGTCTTGGCCCACTTAGGTGGCGCCTCTGGAGCAGGGACCCTTGTCGCCGACCCCGGACTGGGGACCCTTGCAGCGGGCCCCGGACAGGAGGGCGACTCTGGCAGCTCCGGACAGGAGGGAGACTATGGCAGCTCCGGACAGGAGGGAGACTCTTTATCTGACTCTTTGTAAACTGGAAACCACATGCCCTGAGGCTGCATTCATCGTAGCTGGGGATTTTAACAAGGCTAATCTGAAAACAAAACTCCCTAAATTCTATCAGCATATCGATTGTGCTACCAGGGCTGGTAAAACCTTGGATCATTGTTACACTAACTTCCGCAACGCATATAAGGCCCTCCCCCACCCTCCTTTCGGAAAAGCTGACCACGACTCCATTTTGTTGCTTCCAGCCTACAAACAGAAACTAAAACAGCAAGCTCCCGCGCTCAGGTCTGTTCAACGCTGGTCCGACCAATCTGATTCCACGCTTCAAGACTGCTTCGATCACGTGGATTGGGATATGTTCCGCATTGTGTCCAACAACAACATTGACGAATACGCTGATTCGGTGAGCGAGTTCATTAGAAAGTGCATTGACGATGTCGTACCCACAGCAAGGATTAAAACATTCCCAAACCAGAAACCGTGGATTGATGGCAGCATTCGCGTGAAACTGAAAGCGCAAACCACTGCTTTTAACCAGGGCAAGGTGACCGGAAACATGACCGAATACAAACAGTGTAGCTATTCCCTCCGCAAGGCAATCAAACAAGCTAAGTCCCAGTATAGAGACAAAGTAGAGTCGCAATTCAACAGCTCAGACACAAGAGGTATGTGGCAGGGTCTACAGTCAATCACGGATTACAAAAAGAAAACCAGCCCCGTCGCGGACCAGGATGTCTTGCTCCCAGACAGAGTAAATAACTTTTTTGCTCGCTTTGAGGACAATACAGTGCCACTGACACGGCCCGCTACCCAAACCTGCAGGCTCTCCTTCACTGCAGCCGAGGTGAGTAAAACATTTAAACGTGTTAACCCTCGCAAGGCTGCAGGCCCAGACGGCATTCCCAGCCGCGTCCTCAGAGCATGCGCAGACCAGCTGGCTGGTGTGTTTACGGACATATTCAATCAATCCTTAGCCCAGTCTGCTGTTCCCACATGCTTCAAGAGGGCCACCATTGTTCCTGTTCCCAAGAAAGCTAAGGTAACTGAGCTAAACGACTACCACCCCGTAGCACTCACATCCGTCATCATGAAGTGCTTTGAGAGACTAGTCAAGGACCATATCACCTCCACCCTACCTGACACCCTAGACCCACTCCAATTTGCTTACCGACCCAATAGGTCCACAGACGACGCAATCGCAACCACACTGCACACTGCCCTAACCCATCTGGACAGGAGGAATACCTATGTGAGAATGCTGTTCATCGACTACAGCTCAGCATTTAACACCATAGTACCCTCCAAACTCGTCATCAAGCTCGAGACCCTGGGTCTCGACCCCGCCCCGTGCAACTGGGTCCTGGACTTCCTGACGGGCCGCCCCCACGTGGTGAGGGTAGGTAACAACATCTCCACCCCACTGATCCTCAACACTGGGGCCCCACAAGGGTGCGTTCTGAGCCCTCTCCTGTACTCCCTGTTCACCCACGACTGCGTGGCCATGCACGCCTCCAACTCAATCATCAAGTTTGCGGACGACACTACAGTGGTAGGCTTGATTACCAACAACGACGAGACGGCCTACAGGGAGGAGGTGAGGGCCCTCGGAGTGTGGTGTCAGGAAAATAACCTCACACTCAACGTCAACAAAACAAAGGAGATGATTGTGGACTTCAGGAAACAGCAGAGGGAGCACCCCCCTATCCACATCGACGGGACAGTAGTGGAGAAGGTGGAAAGTTTTAAGTTCCTCGGTGTACACATCACGGACAAACTGAATTGGGCCACCCACACAGACAGCGTTGTGAAGAAGGTGCAGCAGCGCCTCTTCAACCTCAGGAGGCTGAAGAAATTTGGCTTGTCACCAAAAGCACTCACAAACTTCTACAGGTGCACAATCGAGAGCATCCTGTCGGGCTGTATCACCGCCTGGTACGGCAACTGCTCCGCCCACAACCGTAAGGCTCTCCAGAGGGTAGTGAGGTCTGCACAACGCATCACCGGTGGCAAACTACCTGCCCTCCAGGACACCTACACCACCCGATGTCACAGGAAGGCCATAAAGATCATCAAGGACAACAACCACCCGAGCCACTGCCTGTTCACCCCGCTATCATCCAGAAGGCGAGGTCAGTACAGGTGCATCAAAGCGGGGACCGAGAGACTGAAAAACAGCTTCTATCTCAAGGCCGTCAGACTGTTAAACAGCCACCACTAACATTTAGTGGCCGCTGCCAACATACTGACTCAACTCCAGCCACTTTAATAATGGGAATTGATGGAAATTATGTAAAAATGTATCACTAGCCACTTTAAACAATGCCACTTAATATAATGTTTACATATCCTACATTACTCATCTCATATGTATATGTATATACTGTACTCTATATCATCTACTGGATCTTGCCATCTTTATGTAATACATGTATCACTAGCCACTTTAAACTATGCCACTTTGTTTACATACCCTACATTACTCATCTCATATGTATAGACTGTACACTATACCATCTACTGCATCTTGCCTATGCCGTTCTGTACCATCACTCATTCATATATCTTTATGTACATATTCTTTATCCCTTTACACTTGTGTGTATAAGGTAGTAGTTGTGGAATTGTTAGGTTAGATTACTTGTTGGTTATTACTGCCTTGTCGGAACTAGAAGCACAAGCATTTCCGTACACTCGCATTAACATCTGCTAACCATGTGTATGTGACAAATAAAAATTTGATTTCATTTAGACTCTTGCAGCTCCGGACAGGAGGGAGACTCTGGCAGCTCCGGACAGGAGGGAGACTCTGGCAGCTCCGGACAGGAGGGAGACTCTGGCAGCTCCGGACAGGAGGGAGACTCTGGCAGCTCCGGACAGGAGGGAGACTCTTGCAGCTCCGGACTGGGGATCGTCGCTGGAGGCTCCGGACTGGGGATCGTCGCTGGAGGCTCCGGACCCTGGATCGTCGCAGGAGGCTCCGGACCGGGGATCGACGCTGGAGGCTCCGGACTGGGGATCGACGCTGGAGGCTCCGGACTGGGGATCGACGCTGGAGGCTCCGGACTGGGGATCGACGCTGGAGGCTCCGGACTGGGGATAGACGCTGGTGGCTCCGGACTGGGGATAGACGCTGGAGGCTCCGGACTGAAGGGCGTCACTGGAGTGGAGAGACACACAGGATACTTTGTGCCATGGATCATCACTGGAGGCTTCTTGCCATGGATCATCACTGGAGGCTTCATGCCATGGATCATCACTGGAGGCTTCGTGCCATGGATCATAACTGGAGGCTTCGTGCCATGGATCATCACTGGAGGCTTCGTGCCATGGATCATCACTGGAGGCTTCGTGCCATGGATCATTACTGGAGGCTTTGTGCCATGGATCATCACTGGAGGCTTTGTGCCATGGATCATCACTGGAGGCTTCGTGCCATGGATCATCACTGTAGGCTTTGTGCCATGGATCATCACTGGAGGCTTCGTGCCATGGATCATCACTGGAGGCTTCGTGCCATGGATCATCACTGGAGGCTTCTTGCCATGGATCATCACTTGAGTGGAGAGACACACAGGAGGCCTGGCTCTGGGAGCAGGCACAGGACTCACCAGGCTGAGGAGACATGCAAGAGGGTTACAGCTTAGTACAGGCACAGGACTCACCAGGCTGGGGAGACATGCAGGAGGCCTCTTCCTTGGCCGAGACACCGGATACACTGGGCCGTGGAGGCGCACCGGCGGTCTCGAGCGCAGAGCTAGCACAACTCGTCCTGGCTGGATACCCCCTGTAACCCGGCAAGTGCGGGGAGCTGGAACAGGCCGCACTGGGCTGTGCTAGCGAACCGGGGACACCATGCGTAGGGCTGGCGCAGGATAACCCGGGCCGAGGAGACGCACTCTGGAGAACAGGGCTGGCACACTCCGTCCTGGCTCGATGCCCACTCTAGCCCGGCCGATGCGAGGAGCTGGGATATAGCGCACCGGGCTAAGAACACGTACTGGAGACACCGTGCGCTCCACCGCATAACACGGTGCCTGACCAGTACGACACCCGCCACGGTAAGCACGGGGAGTTGGCTCAGGTCTCCAACCTGGCTCAGCCAATCTCCCCATGTGCCCCCCTAAAACAAATTGGGGGAGTGGCCTCCCGGTATTTAGTGCCAGTCTTGTTCCTGTGTAATCCCTGGCCCTTTTCCTAGCTGCCTCCGGCTTCCTTGCTGCTTCGACCTGCTCCCATGGCAGGCAATCTTTTCCAGCCAGGATCTCCTCCCACGTGTAGGATCCATTGCCGTCCAGGATGTCCACCCATGTCCAGTCCTCCTTACCCTGCTGCTTGGTCCTTTGGTGGTGGGTAGTTCTGTAACGATCTTCTTCGTCTGATGAAGAGTAGTCAGGATCGGACCAAAACGCAGCGTGGTAAGTGTCCATGTTAAAATTTATTTAACTCAGAACACTAAGACAAAATAACAAAAATAGACCAACACGAAACAGTTCTGTCTGGTGCAGACACAAAGACAGAAAACAACTACCCACAACACACAGGTGGAAAAAGGCTACCTATGGTTCTCAATCAGAGACAACGATAGACAGCTGCCTCTGATTGAGAACCACACACGGCCAAAGACAAAGAAATAGAAAGCATAGAAAAATGAACATAGAATGCAAGACATAGAATGCACACCCCAACTCACGCCCTGACCAAACCAAAATAGAGACATAAAAAGGATCTAAGGTCAGAGCGTGACACTCCCCCTTTTTCCTCCAAACATAACGATGGTCATTATGGCCAAACAGTTCTATTTTTGTATCATCAGACCAGAGGATATTTCTCCAAAAAGTACAATCTTTGTCCCAATGTGCAGTTGCAAACCGTAGTCTGGCTTTTTTATGGTGGGTTTGGAACAGTGGCTTCTTCCTAGCTGAGCGGCCTTTCAGGTTATGTCGATATAGGACTCTTTTTACAGTGGATATAGATACTTTTGTGTTTCCTCCAGCATCTTTACAAGGTCCTTTTCTGTTGTTCTGGGATTGATTTGCACCAAAGTACGTTTATCTCTAGGAGACAGGACGCGTCTCCTTCCTGAGCAGTATGACGGCTGCATGGTCCCATGGTGTTTATACTTGCCTACTATTGTTTGTACAGATGAACGTGATACCTTCAGGCATTTGGAAATTGCTCCCAAAGATGAGCCAGACTTGTGGAGGTCTACAATTTTTTTCTGAGGTCTTGTCTGATTTCTTATGATTTTCCCATGATGTCAAGCAAAGAGGCACTGAGTTTGAAAGTAGGCCTTGAAATACATCCACAGGTACACCTCCAATTGACTCAAATGATGTCAATTAGCCTTTCAGAAGCTTCTAAAGCCATGACATAATTTGCTGGAATTTTCCAAGCTGTTTACAGGCACAGTCAACTTAGTGTATGTAAACTTCTGACCCACTGGAATTGTGATACAGTGAACTATAAGTGAAATAATCTGTCTGTACACAATTGTTGGAAAAATTACTTGTGTCATGCACAAAGTAGATGTCCTAACAGACTTGCCAAAACTATAGTTTGTTAACAAGACATTTGTGGAGTGGTTGAAAAACAAGTTTTAATGACTCCAACCTAAGTGTATGTAAACTTCCGACTTCAACTGTAGATATATGTATAGTGCATGCAGAAAGTATTCAGACCATTTGACTTTTTCCACATTTTGTTACGTGACAGCCTTATTCTAAAATGTATTACATTTTATTCCCCAGCAATCCAAACACAATAGCCCATAATGACAAAGCGAAAAAAGGCTTTTAGATTATTTTTCAAATGTATTAAAAATAAAAACAGAAATACCTAATTTACATAAGTAGTCAAACCCTTTGCTATGAGACTCGAAATTGAGATCAGGTACATCCTGTTTCCATTAAGCATCCTTGAGATGTTTTTACAACTTCATTAGAGTCCACCTATGGCAAATTCAATTGATTGGACATGATTTGAAAAGGCACACACCTGTCTATATAAGGTCTTACAGTTGACAGTGCATGTCAGAACAAAAACCAAGCCATGAGGTCGAAGGAATTGTCCGTAGAGCTCCGAGACAGGATTGTGTCGAGGCACAGACCTGGGGAAGGGTACCAAAACATTTCTGCAGCAAGATTTTCTGGTCTGATGAAACCAACATTGAACTATTTGGCCTGAATGCCAAGCGCCACGTCTGGAGGAAACCTGGCACCACCCCTACGGTGGGTATGCTGTGGGTATGTTTTTCAATGGCAGGGACTGGGAGACGAGTCAGGAACAAGGCAAAGATGAACTGAGCAAAGAACAGAGAGATCCTTGTTGAAAACCCGCTCAGGACTTCAGATTGGTGCAAAGGTTCACCTTCCAACAGGACAACGACCCTAAGCACACAGCCAAGACAACGCAGGAGTGGCTTCGGGAAAAGTCTCAGAATGTCCTTGAATGTGCCAGCCAGAGCCCCGACTTGAACTCGATCTAACATCTCTGGAGAGAACTGAAAATAGCTGTGCAGCAACGCTCAACATCCTACCTCAGAGAGCTTGAGAAGAATGGGAGAAACTCCCCAAATACAGGTGTGCCAAGCTTGTAGCGTCATTCCCAAGAAGACTCGAGGCTGTAAATGCTACCAAATGTGCTTCAACAAAATGTTGAGTAAAGGGTCTAAATACTTGTGTAAATGTGATATTCCTGAGAAAAAAATATATATACATTTGCAAAAATTTCAAAAAACCTGTTTCTACTTCGTCATTATGAGGTATTGTGTGAAGATTGATGACTAAAAAAAATTATTTAATCAATTTTAGAATGAGGCTATAACGTAACAAAATGTGGAAAAAGTCAACGAGTCTGAATACTTTCCCAATGCACTGTATATATATATAAATATATATATACAGTACGAGTCAAAAGTTTGGACACACTCACTCAAGGTTTTTTGTTAATTTTTAAAATGTTCTACATTGTAGAATAATAGTTAAGACATTAAAACTATGAAAAAACACATATGGAATCATGTAGCAACAAAAAAAGTGTTAAACAAATCAAAATATATATTCTATTCGATATTCTTCAAAGTAGCCACCCTTTGCCTTGATGACAGCTTTGCACACTTTTGGCATTCTCTCAACTAGCTTCATGAGGTAGTCACCTGGAATGCATTTCAATTAACAGGTGTGCCTTGTTAAAAGTTAGTTTGTGGAATTTCGTTCCGTCTTAAAGCGTTTGAGAGAATCAGTTGTGTTGTAATAAGGTAGGGGTTGTATACAGAAGATTATTATTAACCATAAAAGTCCATATTATGTAGATAACAGCTCAAATAAGCAAAGAGAAACAGTCCATCATTACTTTAAGAACTTTGAAAGTTTAATCAAGTGCTGTCGCAAAAACCATCAAGCGCTATGATGAAACTGGCTCTCATAAGGACCGCCACAGGAAATGAAGACCCAGAGTTAACCTGCAGAGGATAAGTTCACTAGAGTTACCAGCCTCAGAAATTGCAGCCCAAATAAATACTTCAGAGTTCAAGTAACGGACACAACTCAACTGTTGAGACTGCGTGAATCAGGCCTTCATGGTCAAATTGCTGCAAAGAAACCACTAGTAAAGGACACCAATATGAGACTTACTTGAACCAAGAAACACGAGTAATGGACATTAGACCGGTGGAAATCTGTCCTTTGGTCTGATGAGTCCAAATTTTTGTCTTTGTGAGATGCAGAGTAGGTGAACGGATAATCTCCGCATGTGTGGCTCCCACCATGACGCATGGAGGAGGAGGCGGGATGGTGCTTTACTGGTGACAATGTCTGATTTATTTAGAATGCAAGGCACACTTAACCAGCATGGCAACCACAGCATTCTGCAGCGATACGCCACCCCATCTGGTTTGCGCTTAGTGGGACTATCATTTGTTTTTCAACAGGACAATGACCCAACACACCTCGAGGCTGTGTAAAGGCTATTTGACCAAGGAGAGTGACGAAGTGCTGCATCAGATGACTTGGCCTCCACAATCACCCTTCAACGCAGATGGTTTGGGATGAGTTGGATCGCAGAGTGGAGGAAAAAAGCAGCCAACAAGTGCTCAGCATAAGTGGGGACTCATTCAAGATGCCAAATGTTTATTGAAAATATAAATACATTTGCATAATGTGTAATTGTGGTCTCAAAGACATCATTACAGTTGTTGGCTGGATACCTAGCAAATCTTAGCCATTGAAATGAAATCAGTCAAAACAGGACATGGTATCAAGAACAAGATAAAACTGAAATGATCCACCTACAATTCCCCACATGGCATCTTCTTGTCATTGTTGCTAGCTATCTGACCATTCAGAATCATTACAAAGCAAGGCTTCCGCCCCATCGATGGGCGCGCATCATTTTTGTGACATTGTCAGCCAACCCATCTATAAAACAAAATGTTACTTCAATACAAAAGCAAGCACACAATAGCCTAACATTTTTAGGTGATTTGGTGATTCTAGCAGTGACCTCAAGGTTGGTGGTGAGGTTAACAGCACTAATCTGGAGGATGTGGGTGTTACATGTGCCTCTTGGAGATGAAACGCAACACCCTGCTACAACTCAACTCCCATGGCGTGAAAGAGGTATGGGAGTGTAGGTACAAGTAAGGATGACAAAAGCACAGAATTTACCATTTACTGGGAATGTATGTATTCCTTCACACGGTAAATTTGGAAAAAGGGGCTGGATGGAACCAAAGCAAAGAAAGTAAATGTCAAAGCCCCCTCTCCTACCTACCCACTAGTTAACTTAACACCACCTGGTGCGCTAACCAAAATACAGGGGGTGGTCCGCCCAGGTCTTACCTAGTGTGCAGACAGTAAATACTAGGGGTTATGTATGCCCGCAGGCCTCTTGCCTAAGCACTCCATAGGTGCCTTCCCCTTCCTCCCTGGGAACAAATGAAACAATAATCCAACCGTAAGTAAACAATTTCAATAATCAAAACAGTCCTTTGGACATAAACATACCTCCGCAGGACCAGCTACAAACTACTTCACAAAAAAAAAAAAAAAAAAAAAAAAAAAAAACTCTGAGAAACACCCAACACAGAACATAACATTCAGCTCTCTCTGAGAAACACCCAACACAGACCATAACAATCAGCTCTCTCTGAGAAACACCCAACACAGACCATAACAATCAGCTCTCTGAGAAACACCCAACACAGACCATAACAATCAGCTCTCTGAGAAACACCCAACACAGACCATAACAATCAGCTCTCTGAAAAACACCCAACACAGAACATAACAATCAGCTCTCTCTGAGAAACACCCAACACAGACCATAACAATCAGCTCTCTGAGAAACACCCAACACAGACCATAACAATCAGCTCTCTGAAAAACACCCAACACAGAACATAACAATCAGCTCTCTGAGAAACACCCAACACAGACCATAACAATCAGCTCTCTGAGAAACACCCAACACAGACCATAACAATCAGCTCTCTGAAAAACACCCAACACAGAACATAACAATCAGCTCTCTCTGAGAAACACCCAACACTGAACATAACAATCAGCTCTCTCTGAGAAACACCCAACACAGACCATAACAATCAGCTCTCTGAAAAACACCCACAGACCATAACAATCAGCTCTCTGAGAAACACCCAACACAGACCATAACAATCAGCTCTCTGAAAAACACCCAACACAGAACATAACAATCAGCTCTCTCTGAGAAACACCCAACACAGACCATAACAATCAGCTCTCTGAGAAACACCCAACACAGACCATAACAATCAGCTCTCTGAAAAACACCCAACACAGAACATAACAATCAGCTCTCTGAGAAACACCCAACACAGACCATAACAATCAGCTCTCTGAGAAACACCCAACACAGAACATAACATTCAGCTCTCTCTGAGAAACACCCAACACAGACCATAACAATCAGCTCTCTCTGAGAAACACCCAACACAGACCATAACAATCAGCTCTCTGAGAAACACCCAACACAGACCATAACAATCAGCTCTCTGAAAAACACCCAACACAGAACATAACAATCAGCTCTCTCTGAGAAACACCCAACACAGACCATAACAATCAGCTCTCTGAAAAACACCCAACACAGACCATAACAATCAGCTCTCTGAGAAACACCCAACACAGACCATAACAATCAGCTCTCTGAAAAACACCCAACACAGACCATAACAATCAGCTCTCTGAAAAACACCCAACACAGACCATAACAATCAGCTCTCTGAAAAACACCCACAGACCATAACAATCAGCTCTCTGAAAAACACCCAACACAGAACATAACAATCAGCTCTCTCTGAGAAACACCCAACACTGAACATAACAATCAGCTCTCTCTGAGAAACACCCAACACAGACCATAACAATCAGCTCTCTGAAAAACACCCACAGACCATAACAATCAGCTCTCTGAAAAACACCCAACACAGAACATAACAATCAGCTCTCTCTGAGAAACACCCAACACTGAACATAACAATCAGCTCTCTCTGAGAAACACCCAACACAGACCATAACAATCAGCTCTCTGAAAAACACCCACAGACCATAACAATCAGCTCTCTGAGAAACACCCAACACTGAACATAACAATCAGCTCTCTGAGAAACACCCAACACAGACCATAACAATCAGCGCTCTCTGAGAAACACCCAACACAGACCATAACAATCAGCTCTCTGAGAAACACCCAACACAGACCATAACATTCAGCTCTCTCTGAGAAACACCCAACACAGACCATAACATTCAGCTCTCTCTGAGAAACACCCAACACAGACCATAACAATCAGCTCTCTCTGAGAAACACCCAACACAGACCATAACATTCAGCTCTCTCTGAGAAACACCCAACACAGACCATAACAATCAGCTCTCTGAAAAACACCCACAGACCATAACAATCAGCTCTCTGAAAAACACCCAACACAGAACATAACAATCAGCTCTCTCTGAGAAACACCCAACACAGAACATAACAATCAGCGCTCTCTGAGAAACACCCAACACTGAACATAACAATCAGCTCTCTGAGATCAAAGGAACACTGGCTTTTCTAGCTTCAGAAGGAGTCTGTAATGGGATACAGCTGTATCCTCTAACGAGAGGGCGGGGTCCGCTCCAATTAGCAATGGGGCCGACCAATCAGCTGCTTGGGGGAATTTCAGGAATCCATCCTGAAACACACATACAAACCAAACCACAACACAGAAACTGGGGAATGTGACAGTGAGGGTGAGGTTAACAGCACTAATCTGGAGGAAGTGGGGGTGAGGTTAACCGTACTAATCTGGAGGAAGTGGGGGTGAGGTTAATCGTACTAATCTGGAGGAAGTGGGGGTGAGGTTAACCGTATTAATCTGGAGGAAGTGGGGGTGAGGTTAACCGTACTAATCTGGAGGAAGTGGGGGGTGAGGTTAACCGTACTAATATGGAGAAAGTGGGGGTGAGGTTAACCTTGCTAATCTGGAGGAAGTGGGGTTCTCCTAGATCTAAGATTAAAGGGGCAGTTCATTGTTTTACAACATATAATGTTAGATGGTTCCTCAACCTGAACGTAGTCTAACATTATGTTGTAAATTACTGCCCCTTTAAAATATACTTTTTATAAACCCCCTGTGTGTACCACCGGGTATAAATTATTCAAAACAAATAATGGCTCTATATTCATATAATACATTATTCCTCACAGGTGGGAAGTGTTTCCTAGATTACTAACATTATTACATTTCCGGTGAGTCACTACTACTTCACTGACTCACATCAATGTGGTTTGAATGATTGAGCCAGTGCAAAACCCACTACTGCGAGGACAGAGAGAGGAGCCTCATGGGGATTATGAGTCTGTGATCCTGATTAAGTTACCTGACAGACAGGTACGTGACCTGCAGACAGCATCACCACGGCCGCTTTCTAGTTCTATTGATGCTATGAGATGAAGACACACACACACGCATACTCATACACACACACACTCTCTGCGTGGAAATTCAGCTCCGCCATTACTGGGGGAATATAGACGGGGGCTAAGTGTCATGCGCCGTCTGCGAAACTGATAAGAAAGTAAAGGGAAAGGGGGATACCTAGTCAGTTGTACAACTGAATGCATTCAGCTAAAATGTGTCTTCCGCAAAATTACGGTAACTTTACCAGGAAACCTGGTTGAAGGATTCTCGGATTTCCTGCTTATTCCATCCTGATTCCGTGAATCTTCCAACTGTGATTTCTGGAAAACTAGGGAATTTGGGGAAAGTTACTGGAATTTTGCAAACCTAGGCATGGGGCATTGTGCTGCCAGAAGATCTATGGTGGCAAAGCCTCAGTTGGTTGTGATCTACTGCAACGTGCCTTCAATTTACCTGCACGGGAGACAACTCATCTTCGGAGGGGAGTAGGGGATTTTGAATATCAAAAGTCCAGCGAGGTTGGGATTGGTTGGGGCCTGAATGGAAGACCTTTGAGGGAGGAAATACGCAGCTGTTTAGGAAGAATGTTGATAGACCTTTGTTGTTTGGGGAGGATGCGATGCTCTATACATTGAATCATAGTCAATGGCATTGCATATTTGATTAACCTAAAATACTGTACTGTATGTTAACAAGCTCCTAAGCAGTAGTACTCACGTATTTAAACAAGACAACTGATGTTTCCCGTTAACTGGAAAAACATCAAAAACCAATAACAAGCATGTTGGTGACATATCTGGTTACATATCAGACATTCCTTAACAGTAATTATAAACTGGGTAGTTCGAGCCCTGAATGCTGATTGGCTGACAGCCGTGGTATATCAGACCGTATACCACGAGTATGACAAAATATTGATTTTTACTGCTCTAATTATGTTGGTAACCAGTTTGTAATAGCAATAAGGCACCTCGGGGGTTTATGGTATATGGTCAATATACCACGGCTAAGGGCTGTGTCCAGTCACTCCGCAATGAGTCATGCGTAAGAACAGCCCTTGGCCGTGGTATATTGGCCATATACCACACCCCCTCGTGCCGTATTGCTTAACTATAACACATGCTTCTGTTTATATTTGAGAACCAGGTGCAAAGTCAATAAATACTGCGTATGATACAATACACCGTACCTTCTCGCTTATTACATAGGCCTTTTAGTGAATGCCACTGTAGTTGGAATATAAAACAAAGTATTTGACTATTTACTCATACAGGGGGTTTAGTCCAAGAAGACAGACAGTTGGAGGTTATGTAAATGACTGTACTCTAACTGGGCTCCCAGGAACTGGCTGCCAACAGAACATATGCCAACCGCACATTGATTTTCTAAATCCAATTGAAGTGAAAGCCCAGCAACACTCATTAGCATTATGCTAGAAGTGTTTGCCTTATGGAAGCGGGATTGATTCTCACAACAATATATATAAGTACAATATCAGTCAAAAGTTTGGACAAACCTACTAATTCAAGGGTTTTTCTTAATTTGTACTATTTTATAAATTGTAAAAGTAGTGAAGACATCAAAACTATGAAGTAACTCATATGGAACCATCTAGAAAACCAAAAAAGGGTTAAACAAATGCAAATATACTTGAGATTCTTCAAAGTAGCCACCCTTTGCCTTGATGACAGCTTTTTACACTCTAGGCATTCTCTCAACCAGCTTCATGAGGAATGCTTTTCCAACAGTCTTGAAAGAGTTCCCACATATGCTGAGCACTTGTTGGCTGCGTTTCCTTCACTCTGCAGTCCAACTCATCCCAAACCATCTCTGGGTTGAAGTCGGGTGATTGTGGAAGCCAAGTCATCTGATGCAGCACTCCATCACTCTCCTTGGTCAGATAGCCCTTACACAGCCTGGAGGTGTGTTGGGTCATTGTCCTGTTGAAAAACAAATGATAGTCCCCCAGATGGGATGGCCTATTGCTGCAGAATACTGTGGTAGCCCTAGCTGGTTAACTGAAATGCATTCCAGGTGACTACCTCATGAAGCTGGTTGAGAGAATGCCAAGAGTGTGCAAAGCTGTCATCAAGGCAAAGGGTGGCTACTTTGAAGAATCTCAAATAGAAAATATATTTTGATTTGTTTAACACTTTTTTGATTACTACATGATTCCATATGTGTCATTTCATAGTTTTGATGTCTTCACTATTATTCTACAAAGTAGAAAATAAAGAAAAACCCTTGAATGAGTAGGTGTGTCCAAACTTTTGACAGGTACTGTATATTATTATTATTATTTATTTAATCTTATTTCTTAATGGACCAGAGCCCAAATTCACAAAACACTTCTCACAAAAACGTATTTTTAAGAATTAAATTTCTTCTTAACTTTTTGCTTAAGGAGAAACATAAGAAATAGTGCAAGAACCTTTCCAATAACCTTTTTGAGGAATAGCAACGTTGCCTAATGTTCTTCATAAGTCTATAGTTAATGGAAAAAATGACAGTTAAGAACAAATATTTCTTAAGAAGGTTTTGTGAATCCGGGCCCAAGTTCTTCTAATTGATTTAATTCATTAAATAGGCAGAGGAGAGGAGACGGCGTGTGGGGTGCATGAGAACAAGCCTTCATAGTCTCTGTCCAATGAATTAAACTGTACAGTATTTATGGTGAATTTGAATGGGATTGTGTTAACTGCACTCTGTAGCCAGGGCTCCTCCCTAGCCACAGATGTCTAGAATTGGTTTGCACAAGACAGGACCCCGACAGCCATGTGTAATTACAAAGAGATGCTGGGGTTTGATTCAACATCAGGTTACTAGTCAGATCTTCCGTTCTTATACTCCCAAGTTACGTTCATCACTAGGCTGTTGGTGTGAGGGAGCCTGGAAATCAAAGCTAGTAGTAGGATGGTGGAATTCAATGCAGCAATTAGGGCAAATCTGTTAAACAGTAGACATGGACGGACAAATCAGGTTGAGAGAATGCGGCTTCCAAAGTACCCATATAGACTCTTCTTAGAGAGACAGCTGAATTGGCCTTCAGACCCAACCACTTGGATCCAGTCTGTATTTATACAATTGGCCATATTCTTTCTAGGGGTGCAGTTACTTTAGTAGTCTACAATGAATTTAAGTTATTAAGTCAGTCTCAGGTCAGGCCCTCTCTTCGATAATCCTTCTCCCGCTGTCTGAAGTGATGATCTTGACCCTTGACCCAATGGCCCATGTCTTGTGTTTATCTAGTGCTGTGTTTCCCAATTCCAGTCTTACAGTATCTCCAACAGCATTTTTGTTGTAGCTCCGGACAATAAAACACCTGATTTAACTCATTGAGGGCCTGATGATTGGATGACAAGTTGAATCAAGTCCCCTTGTCCAGGGCTACAATAAAAGTGTGTACTGTTGGGGGTCCTGGAGGACTGGAGTTGGCAACCACTGATCTAGTGAACTTGTCCTATGAGAAAAAAATATACTGTGATGCTACCAGGCTGCCCTGGTGTGAGGTGGAGTAGAATGAACTGAGATAGCACAGGGCTTCCTGTACTAAAATGGTTTTGCTAGCCTCTTTCAGCAGACAGGAAACGTGGGGGTTTATTTACAAGTTATTAGGTGGATGACAACTGTGGTGATCTATTCTAAGTGCTGTTATTACACTCAGACATAAGGGATGATTACCGCTGCCACAGCAATATCATAATACATAGTCATTATCGTCTACAAATTGTGTCAATTTTGTTTTGCAACAGCCTCAGAGTTCTGATAGTACAAGCTCAATGCACTGTTCATTTCCAACCTCCCTAGAATTGACTAAGAGACAGCCTTCGGAGGAATACAATTTTCAAAGGGCACTCCATCCCTCTCTGGCTAATTGAGCTCATATTGTTAATGAAGTGTAATTATAAAGTGTTCATATTATTACCAATGTTCCATTGATACAGTGTACGTGTGAAACTTTCAACTAGGCGACAGTGATTTTTACATTTAGTTCACAGTAAAGCCAAGCAACCATAATGTGTCTCTACAACACAAAATGACTGAAATCCCATTTCTGTGTAAGCTCTCTCTCAGCATAGCAATTAAGCCTGGGGACAGGGTTAACGTTTGAGAGACGCACTGAGATGTTTCTGAGGTTGGGGTCTGGAAGAATCTCAAACTCATCCTACTAGTAAAGGATACTGATTATCTCAAATAAGCAGTGTTTCTCATTCATAGCAGGGAGGAAAACACAATAATCAAAGATGGAGATATCCACATTTCAAGATTGCAGCAATTATGCCAGTGTGTTATTTGCATAAAAATACCTTGATGACATGCTCTGAGTCTTTCTCTCTCCCCCACCAGCCCCGGTTTTGTGCAAATATAATTTTATCAATTTTAGTGCAGCGTGATGTCATTTACAGCAAAGAAATATGATAAGATTTGATAATCTTGGGTGACATATGATAATGTAATTTTACTCTCATGCAGTTCACAATGCCTCGTTGATAAATGAGCCCTACTCGGTTTCCTAGACTGAATTATCTATTAATGAGCTTCATATCGGTGGCTGCAGAGATTATACTGAGGCCCAGTGGCTTCTGTAGGGAGAAGAAATGTCAACACGATGAGATGGGACAGAGCTAGCTTCACATGTTAAAAGCCATCGTTAAACCACCTCTTGTTTTCTGCATCTGTCTCTCTGTTTTCCCTGTGCTAACATTTATATGGCTATATTGTACAACGTCAACTTGTACCATTTCACATTTTTGCTAATGATACTCACTTGTGTAGACAGTACACCAGTTCTATAGTATGCTATGGAAAAACTATAGTCATTATGCAATCCCATATAGCTTGAAAACTGTTACCGTGCTAGTGGTATGAAACGTACATGATTTGGAATAGTGACATACTGCCATCCAGTGACAAAAGAGGGACATTGCAAACAGGGCCAGTAAATTGTGCCTTTTATAATTGGGCATAGAATCCCTCTACTGGACAAACTCAAATGATGTACCGTTAAGTACAGTGTCTGTGTGAGGGCCCCACTTTAAAATAAGTGTCACTGATACTTATGGTAGTTACTTAGGCACACTATGTACAGTGTTAGCACAATTTACACTGATTTATTATAAGTATTATGTAACACTGTAATTGCACTGTACCTGCCTATGGTAATGGGACTGACGTGTAAATCCATATCTCTAGGGATGTATAAATGTGCTAGCCTCGTAATCACAAGACGGATGCAGCGACCATTCGCGAGGCATAAAAGTGCATGTAAGTTACTTATGGAGCAGCAGTCACCTGCAGCTTTTGGAGACTAAGGGATTGCAGGCTTTTGTTTCAGCCCAACACTGATTCCTTTCATCATCAAAACCATGATTAGCTGGATCAAGGTGTGCATGTCTGGGCTGGGTCAAATGCCTGGACACCCTGCAGGACAAGATAGAGTTTGTGACCACCATAAAGTGCTCCCGAGTGGCGCAGCGGTCTAAGGCATTGCATCTCAGTACTAGATGTGTCACTACAGACCCTGGTTTGATCCTAGGCTGTATCACAACTGGCCATGATCAGGAGTCCCATAGGGTGGCGCACAATTGGTCCAGCATCGTCCAGGTTAGGGGAGGGTTAGGCCAGGGTAGGCCATCATTGTAAAATAAGAATTTGTTCTTAACTGACTTGCCTAATTAAATAATGGCTAAATAAAATGTAAAAATGTAAAAGACATGCTCTATGCAGAATGGTAGTGGAACTTACATTGCTGCCCTCTTCTGGTAGAAAAAACCCAGACATTATTTAGTTTCAAATAATTCTCTCTGCTGGGACCTCTACTCCCACATGAAAAAAATACTATAGGAACATTTGCACAACTGAATTCATTCAACCGAAATGTGTCTTCCACATTTAACCCAACCCCTCTGAATCAGTATATTACGGTATAAATACTGTAGTATTACTATATTTATATTTATAGTATTCACTGTAGTGTTTTTGCAGACTTTACTGTAGTATACTGTTATATATATACAGTTTACAATAGTAGAAATACTGTAGTATTACTATAGTAAAAAAAACTATAGTATATACTTTAACAATCACTATAGTGTTTGTGTAGATGTTACTGTAGTATTTACTAACGTGTTTTTATTCAGAGCTCCTGCTCTTTTCTATAACCTGTATGGAACACAATATATGGTCTATACTTGGCATGTTGGTTTCTTACTGATGGGTGGCACATATTGAGATAATCGGGATGAAATGGATGGCGTTAATGCAAGTGAAATACTGTAGTATTACTATAGTTAAAAACCTGTAGTGTTTTTGCGGACTGTAATATTTTTGCGGACTCTATAGTATTTACTACATTGTTTTTTTTGCGGATAATACTGTAGTATTCTATAGTGTACTATGAAATGCTATAGTAAATACTACACGTGATCAAGGGATACTACAGTGTGTAGTGTAATTTTCTACAGTATACTACAAAATGCTATAGTAAGTACTACAGATGATCAAGAGATACTACAGTGTGTAGGATAGTATTCTACTGTGTACTACAAAATGCTATAGTAAGTACTACACATGATCAAGGGATTTGGGTGGCAGGTAGCCAGGTTAGAGCTTTGGGTCAGTAACCGAAAGGTTGCTAGATTGAATCCCCGAGCTGACAAGGTAAAAAACATTCTGCCCCTGAACAAGGCAGTTAACCCACTGTTCCTAGGCTGTCATTGTAAATAAGAATTTGTTCTTAACTGACTTGCCTAGTTAAATAAAGGTAAAAAATACTACAGTGTGGAATATAGTATTCTACAGTATAGTAAACTAAATATTTTGGCTGGTCTTTGAGATCTAGCTATAATTAGTTCCAACAGCATACTCTAACTCCCAGGCCCTTGAGCCATAATGGATGACTGGGACCTCTACTAATCTCTGAGATCTAGCTATAGTTAGTTCCAACAGCATATACATGTAGCTCTCTGGGCTTTGAGCCATAATGGATGAACAGCCGGGTTGAACATGACATCAGGCTTGTAGTTTTTTCTTTCAAATGATGTGTATTCTCCTTCAGGCTCCAGATGAGTCTAACAGTGTGACTCTTTTAACAGTGGCAACACTGACAACCTGTTAACAATAAACAGATAGGTTCCCTCATTATGAACCCCAGCCATATGTGGCTATAGGTCTATCCCGATGGTGTCCTGACTGTATCCATGCGAGTTGGGCTTTAGATACAGAAAAGCTGGGTTACATTTCCTTTGACCTGGGTACCTGATGTCATAATAACAAGCCAACCTGTTAATCTGCAGCATTATAACTTCTGACACCACCAGCTGTCACTCGATGGTGCCCTTCAGTCCCCCCCCCCCCCCCCCCCCCCCCCCCCCCCCCCATCCATTACCTATCATTAACGATTTAAAGGAAAGAGGACATAGGCTACAAATGCAAAATTCTATGCATTATTTAACTTTAATAAGAATTACAGTGCTATTAAAGCAATTTGCCCTGTCCCTGTGGACAGTAAAGACTTTCTTCGATTAATTTAAAACGTGGAACTTTTTCTAACAGTCACTTTTAATTTATTTCTTAAGTCCACCGTGAATTTAAACATAATAATGCTACATTTGTAGCACATTGCTTGGTAGGCCTAATTGCCGCGTAGAGAATTGACCCCAATATTACACACGTCACTTCTTTGAGTGAAGTTGAACACATTACTCGAAGTATAATTCAAATAGTCCCTTTCAATAACAAGAGAATCGACGTCATTTGCACATTGAATCTCAGTAATTTGTTATAGGTCCTTACATTTAATTCATTAGAGTGCGCGCCCTTTACATCCGATATCTTATTACTTTGAAAAGAGGCTTTAGGAAACAATTTGCAGTTTCCTTTTGTCGCAGTGTCAAAGTAAGTGGGGATGACACCCTTGTTTTTGATCACGCAGCATGAAACGCGCTTGCTTGGTCGAAAAGAACTTCGCTCAGGTGAGCAAGGAAATCAGAGCTGACAACTGAGTTTCCTCTAAAGCCTCTCAGTTTAAAAAAACAAGAAGCAGTCCTGTAATTAAAGAATGACCTCTGCATCTATAGGCTACTGCTAGGCTCTTTGTTTGGGCATGCAACCCTCATAGCAACCACTTTGCGTTATTCTCTGCTGACTCACATATAGCCTACGTATAGGAGAGAATGGGCTACACTGAGGTTATGTAGGTTTATGCTAAAATGATTTGACACATAGAGAGGTAAGTTAATAATAATTGTAACTGATTGATGTTCGGTGAGAATGGCCTACGGCCTGTCGATTCAGCCCTTTGCTTGGATGAAACCACTCAGTACAAGCCTCAGTACACTACCTGAATTCAGAAGAGATTTGAATGGAATATGTTGTCTTCATTTGCTTGTATGAACCGACGTGTAGGCCAATAGAAAATACATTCCATCGAACTAATGGAATATCCTCCATTTTAGTTAACAAACAAATACATTAACATGTTTCAGTTGAATACAATACGCTACAAAACTAGATATAGATTTATCAATAATGGCTGTTGTTGCCGAAAAGGCTTCTGACCATCTTGAATGGCCTTTGCTATTCAAAACTTTGGAAGCTTCCAACTTTCCAGCTGAAATAATATATTTGTTTGAATCTGAGTTCTCCAAAATAGTTTGCTTATTTTTCTCTTGTATACACTCAATAATGGTGTTATGCATTGGTCTATCATAATTGTAGATATATTGAGCTGCTATTGCGAGGTAGAGAGAAACAGTTTCATTTCAATGGTTACTGTTAAAACTGGTTAAATAACAACGAAAAATAGGAAGACATAATAGATTTTCTCTATCTTTCTCTTGTCCTGACTTGGCTACATTATCTTTGAACCAGAACGTCATGGATCAGTCACCCCTTCGTACCCAGTTATTGTGGCCACACATGGGTTATTTCTTGTTTTGAAATTGTACAGAAAACATGTTTCTCTTTTCGCATTGTAAATTAACCGTGACAAACCAGACAATGGTATTTCAGGTAGTGTTATTATTATATATGATACATGTGTTTGTTATTATTGTTATTATCCACAAAGTTGTGTATACTCTATTTCACACACTAATTCCACACGGATTTAGTCTACGAGGAAATTAGTCTTTCGATTGGGAGACTACAGGGTTCCACTTTGCAAGTCATTCCGATGTAATTCAGGTATAATTCTATGAATATATTCGTCTATGGTACAGCAACATAGGCCTATGTGGCACAGGTCTGTGCACAAGCACTTTAGATTGTAACGGGACACAATAGTATCCTTGAATAAAGTAAATAACAACTTTACTGAAAACGTTAAATTACATTTCATTAGATTATTAGTAGTTTATAACTAGTGTTGGGGAGTAGGGAACTACTTGTAGTTCAACTGGTAGGCCTAATTTAAACTACATTTTGCAGTAGCGTGGTGGTGGTTGAACTAAATTCAGATCTTGGAAGTGTTTTCAGTAGTTAATAACTTTTTTTTTGTCCTTGTATCGGTGTAGCTAACTATACACACATTTATTGTTGTTGCAAAAAGATAAGACAATATGGGGGAAATGGGCGATCATTTCCTCTTTTTTTCGGCATTAGACCTGCCTAATTCTAACTTAAAACATAGTTTTTTTCTGTTAACACTTGACCCCAGAGTGATCTGTCTTACAATTTGTAGTCCATGACCTTTCAGATTTAGTTATGATATTTTTTTTCCCGAAGTAACTTGTATGTAGTGAACTACTTTTTCAAAGTAGCTTCAGTTCGGTGAACTATTTTTCTTAACGGTAGCTTTAGTGTAACTTAACTTCTTCTAGTGTTAAATAATTGTTTTTTTGGTAAACTATGATTTCAGAGTAGCTTCCCCAACACTGTTTATAACTGGACTAGTATCTTATGCTTCTGGCATAAACGCGAAACAATATCAGAACAACTCGCAATGAAATTCGGGGTAATTGTGGAAAATGATCGAAACCGTCCCAATTCTTCAGCAATACAGTTGAGAAAATAAGTTACAGAGAAATGCAATTACATTTGATTTTATTATTTTCCAATTGAATCAAAAATTCTGTGAATATATTGTATACAAATATCCTAACTGTAGGCATAGGTCGTAGCCTAGACAGCCTGTAGGTTTATGACTGCCGAAAGTAGCCCAATGATAAACAATAAAATAGGTGTCCCCCTCTTTCCTGACATAATTCTGTTTATTTACTCGATTTTTCTTTTAAGCTTAGGCCTACTCCCTGTATGTGGCCATCAAAGTCAATACCAGGTCACCTGAGATTGCAAATGCAAACATGTTTAGGCCTGCAATAGCACATAGCTTTGGGATAGTTTTAAATATATGTTGACCCTTAACCTCTAGGCTATTAACTTATTCACGAAATATGTTTTTCTTTATAGGCTACAAGTTTGCGCTTTTCAGCATATCCTTGCTTTTGAGGCCGAAATATTTCAAGTTAATTACAGTAATAAGTTTCAGTATCTAGGCCACCATTCTCTCTTAGCCTATAGGCCACCTCTGCTCTTGGCAGTCTATTATGCTTTTTTTTAAACGCACCTTAAATGTTATCAAATCTAGGACAGTTTTCATTGCTATCCTTGAAT